>NW_023995710.1:0-90415 GCF_015586225.1 Lucilia sericata | reverse complement strand
AAAAAAACAACAAAACTGAAGGCGATGAAAAAAGTAGTAAATCCTTTACAATAGTCAAAATGTATGGATTGGATGCAATAGAAGCAGTGCGAATACAGCAGCAACCACAATCTACAATAAAATTTGTAGTTTTATGTGTAAATGATTCACTATATATACAAAATACATATTAGGGTCTCAATGTTTAGAGCTTTCAAGAATCTGTCATAGAATACAAACATTAGCTGCATCTTTTTGATGAAAAAAATCCGAAGAATAACTTCCAAATATTTGTAGGTCTTCAAACTACTTGAAAAATTTATTATATTAAGCATTTTTTCTAGCACCACCCTATTGTGTATTGAGTTTTATTTAAAGTTTTTCCTTTTTTCTCACACTTAATCACTCATTCGTATTTATTTAATGTTGCTGTTGTTTTTTTTAGTTCGATTTTTCTTTTAGTTGCTGTTGCAAGTACTTTGTACAACTGCTTAAATGCAAGTGCAATTTGTTGTCATTGTGGATTAGTTTTTCTCAGTTCGATTTTAAATATTAAACAAAGTAGAAGTTTTTCATGTTACAATTGGCCGAATTTATAATATACTTTTTTTCAGAGCAAACAAAATTTCGAAAAACTTTTTATTTTTTTTCCTTTTTATTGGTTTTTAGAAGTATTTTTTTTTATAAATTAAGTTTAATACTAAACTAATAACAAAACTTAGTATAAAAAATATTTAAATAATTTCTAATTTTTATAAAAGCAGAAAATTATACTTTCAATGTAGTAGGCAATTGAAAGAAAATTTTGGAAAATGTTAATAACTTTTTTTTGTAAAAGTTAGTACAAACCAAATATAAAAAAATCAAATTTGATTTAGAAAACTATTTTAAATAATTCGTTATTTCGAGAACTCTTAATGGTATCGTAAATTTCACATGATTGAAGCCACAATACACCCAAGACATTTTCGACACTTTTTCTGACATTTGATAAATAATCCACATAGTAATCAATAAATCAGTTTTAGTCTATTGCAGTCTAGTCTATAGTACATTCTAGCCTATAGTCCTAGTCTATGGTCCAATCTATAGTCTAATCAATAGTCTCGTCTAGTCTATAGTCTAATCTATAGTCCTCGTCTAGTCTAGTCCTAGTCTATAGTCTATAGTCTATAGTCTATAGTCTATAGTCTATAGTCTATAGACTATAGACTAGACTAGACTAGACGAGACTATAGACTAGACGAGACTATGATTAGGACTATAGATGGACTATAGACTAGACTATAGGCTAGAATGGACTATAGACTAGACTACATAAGACTACAAACTGATTTATTGATTACTATGTGGGCTATTTATAAAATGTCAGAAAAAGTGTCTTTATAGTATAGTCTATAGTACAGTGGACGTCCAATAGTACGTATACTCTTTATTACGAATATCCAATAATACGAATGGAAAAATTGTTGCATTGTCTACTCTATAGTACGAATAAAGTCACAATTTTTCTGTTCGATAGTACGAATAACGCATTTTTTATGGGAATTTTGGTTTTATTTACGTATGAATGAAGTTTTTATTATGTTTGTATTTTTTTATTTCGTATCATTCACCTTAAGCTCAGTAATTTTGAAGTTTTTTTGTATTTATTACAAGTGTTTTGTATTTTTAAAAATCCTATACACACAATTTACTGCATGTATATTTACAAATCAACAATTATTTAGTATTATTAATTTATTTTATTGGAATTTTGATGACCCAAGAGAAGAAATTAAATTGGATGATAGCGCCAATGAGGAAAGTATTTTATTAGTTCCCGACAATAACTCTGCTGAGAACAATATTTCCATTCAAGTTTCTAATAAAAGTTTTATGTAATCTGAACATTTTAATACATTTTAGAACACATATGTAAATTGCAAATTGTCTTTGGCACACATCTTTTTAAAAACATTAAAATTTAAAACCTTCTACATATATCTCATTTCAACCATTGGACTCACGATACTTTCAAAATTAACAATTCATATACGTAAATATGTCCCTTTTATGCCTGTACAAGAAATGTACAAGAAATTTATTTAAAATAATACACATTTATTATATTTTGTTCCGTTATGTAATTTTTCATGAAAAATAAAACAAAAATAAATAAAATCCAATATTTTATGTGTATTATTTGAATTTAAACATACAAAATGTGTTGTTCAATAATACGAATTTTTCGGTATTACGAAAGGGCCTGACACTATATAATTCGTACTAGTGGACGTCCACTGCATATAGTATATAGTCTAAAGTCTATAGCCTATAGTCTATAGTCTATAGTCAATAGTCTATAGTCTAGTTTAGTCTAGTCTAGTGTAGTCAGTCTATCGTCTATACTCGATAATCTAGTCACTCGATAGTCTAGTCAGTCTATAGTCTAGTCAGTCTATAGTCTAGTCAGTCTATAGTCTAGTCAGTCTATAGTCTAGTCAGTCTATAGTCTAGTCAGTCTATAGTCTATAGTCTAGTGAGTCTATAGTCTAGTCAGTCTATAGTCTAGTGAGTCTATAGTCTAGTCAGTCTATAGTCTAGTCTATAGTCTAGTATACAGCCTAGTCTAAGTCTAGTCTAAGTCTAGTCTATAGTCTAGTCTATAGTCTAGTCTATAGTCTAGTCTATAGTCTAGTCTATAGTCTAGTCTATAGTCTAGTCTATAGTCTAAATCTATTAGTCTAGTCTATAGTCTAGTCTATAGTCTAGTCTATAGTCTAGTCTATAGTTCTAGTCTATAGTACTAGTCTATAGTCTAGTCTATAGTCTAGTCTATAGTCTAGTCTATAAGTCTAGTCTATAGTCTAGTCTATAGTCTTAGTCTATAGTCTAGTCTATAGTCTAGTCTATAGTCTAGTCTATAGTCTAGTCTATAGTCCTAGTCTCTATATGTCTAGGTCTATAGTCTAGTCTATAGTCTAGTCTATAGTCTAGTCTATAGTCTAGTCTATAGTCTAGTCTATAGTCTAGTCTATAGTCTAGTCTATAGTCTAGTCTATAGTCTAGTCTATAGGCTAGGTCTATAGTCCTAGTCTAGAGTCTAGTCTATAGTCTAGTCTAAGTAGTCTATAGTCTAGTCTATAGTCTAGTCTATAGTCTAGTCTATAGTCGAGTCTATAGTCTAGTCTATAGTCTAGTCTATAGTCTAGTCTAGTAGTCTAGTCTAGTCTATAGTCTAGTCTATAGTCTAGTCTATAGTCTAGTCTATAGTCTAGTCTATAGTCTAGTCTATAGTCTAGTCTATAGTCTAGTCTATAGTCTAGTCTATAGTCTAGTCTATAGTCTAGTCTATAGTCTAGTCTATAGTCTAGTCTATAGTCTAGTCTATAGCTAGTCTAGTCTAGTCTATAGTCTAGTCTATAGTCTAGTCTATAGTCTAGTCTATAGTCTAGTCTATAGTCTAGTCTATAGTCTAGTCTATAGTCTAGTCTATAGTCTAGTCTATAGTCTAGTCTATAGTCTAGTCTATAGTCTAGTCTATAGTCTAGTCTATAGTCTAGTCTATAGTCTAGTCTATAGTCTAGTCTATAGTCTAGTCTATAGTCTAGTCTATAGTCTAGTCTATAGTCTAGTCTATAGTCTAGTCTATAGTCCTAGTCTATAGTCTAGTCTATAGTCTAGTCTATAGTCTAGTCTATAGTCTAGTCTATAGTCTAGTCTATAGTCTAGTCTATAGTCTAGTCTATAGTCTAGTCTATAGTCTAGTCTATAGTCTAGTCTATAGTCTAGTCTATAGTCTAGTCTATAGTCTAGTCTATAGTCTAGTCTATAGTCTAGTCTATAGTCTAGTCTATAGTCTAGTCTATAGTCTAGTCTAGTCTAGTCTATAGTCTAGTCTATAGTCTAGTCTATAGTCTAGTCTATAGTCTAGTCTATAGTCTAGTCTATAGTCTAGTCTATAGTCTAGTCTATAGTCTAGTCTATAGTCTAGTCTATAGTCTAGTCTATAGTCTAGTCTATAGTCTAGTCTATAGTCTAGTCTATAGTCTAGTCTGTAGTCTAGTCTATAGTCTAGTCTATAGTCTAGTCTATAGTCTAGTCTATAGTCTAGAATATAGTCTAGTCTATAGTCTAGTCTATAGTCTAGAATATAGTCTAGTCTATAGTCTAGTCTATAGTCTAGTCTATAGTCTAGTCTATAGTCTAGTCTATAGTCTAGTCTATAGTCTAGTCTAGTCTAGTCTAGTCTATAGTCTAGTCTATAGTCTAATTTATAGTATAGTCTAGTTTAAAGTGTAGTCTGTAGTCTTGTCTATAGTCTAGTCTATAGTTTAATCAGTCTACAGTCTAATCAGTCTATAGTCTAGTCAGTCTATAGTATAGTCAGTCTATAGTCTAGTCTAGTCAGTCTATAGTCTAGTCACTCGATAGTCTAGTCAGTCTATAGTCTAGTCAGTCTATAGTCTAGTCAGTCTTTAGTCTAGTCAGTCTATAGTCTAGTCTATAGTTTAGTTTACAGCCTATTCTATAGTCTAGTGAATAGTCTATAATATAGTCTATAATCAATGTGTAAACTAGCGGGTATTTGAAATCTTTGCGAAATTTTTTAATATCAACTATCCGATTATTTTCAGTCTGATTTTAACTCAAATTCATACTTGATTTGAGATTTGAGAATGTAAAAAAACTGAATTTATTCCAAAATGTGCTTTATTGAAGCTCGATTAGTACTTGATAACTGAATTCAGAACATTTCATTAAATATTTTAGTTTTAAAAACTTATGGTAATATCATTTGTACATTTACATTTACATTTATTTATTCATCCCAAAAATTTCATACATACATTTTTCTTAAAATTAAATTCTTACAAATATTTTTCCTTACATACTAAGCAGTATTATCCCAGGACTTTAAAACTAAGGCACTATACATATTTACAGCAGATATATACTGTATAACAATAAATCCATTAATTAAGTTAATTCTAAAATAAAATTCCCCAAAAAAAGGTAAAAGGGGAAGCACTCCGTAACTTAAAGCTAAACTTAAAAACTAAATAAAGTATTAATATCATTTGTCAAAAACTCATCTATTTATTGTAAAAATATTCTAAACGAAATGAGAATTATATGTTAGGATGCAAATTAAGATTAGATTGAAATAAGTAAGAAATGAGATTAAATTATTTAATTAAATTTTAAATTTTTTAAAATACATAATGAAAGGCGAACACCTAGATACACTGAATTTACTACTTAATCATCACTATAAAATTATTACCCACATCAAGACGTTTATACAACAATTTGATGTTAAAAGTAATAAAAGCTCATGAATTTTCGTTATACTCAAGCTCTAAGGATGATGTATTTGTTCATATGTTCCTCTCCTCCTAACTGCTTTATATATTCCATAATATTTCTCTATCTTTCTCTTGATGTCTCTGGGATGATGTTTATGATGTTTTAAATATTTGAATTTTAGTGTTATTGGTATATTTTTTGTGGTTAGTTTTTTTTTATATTTCGTTGTTTTATTACAACTCTACAGCTTGTTTGAGTAACTAAATCTGTTGTAAAGTTTTGTATTCTGTATGTTGGTTGGTGTAAATATGTGAATTTTTATATATTACCCAGCAGCTTTGGGTGACTGCAGTTTTGTTCCAATATTGGGAGAATGGCAATTTTGCAAGTGTTTTAAATAACTAATCTCAGATTAGAGTTTATAAGAAAGTTTAAATTTATTATTAAGGGAAGCTAAAGTGTAAAATTTTCAGATTGATTTACGGGATCCCTGAATTGACAGCCTAAGTACATAGTGGTATTCTTCGATCACAAGCTGAGACCACACGCTCCCGCCCGTTCTTACTCTTGCAACACATACATTCATAAAGGTTTGATCCACACAACCTCTTCATATATTTAGCTTACATTCCTATGCGGGGTCCCGTTGATTCGGCAACAGCACCGTGCTTTAGTCATTAAACCAATATTCTCTTCCCACGAACGCACAACCATCACGTGGTCCCGCAGATAGCTCTCCCATAACCGACACAAAATAAAGCCCCGACGAAAAACAATATACCGTGGGTTATCGGTTTCGATTGCAACATATAGGTTAAGGTTTCTGGCCAAACCGCTAGTAAAATGATTCCACCAGTTTATAGTCCCGGTTGGCAAGAGATACTTGAAGCATTTATATGCCCTATAAGTGCTATTTAAATCTAATATACATAAATTGGAGTCCGATCAGTTGTAGTGAAAACAAAAAGTAATACATTGACATCTGTGGAACTGTAGGGTAGTTTGCTAGTCGTCCGTATTTTTAAATGTTTAAGTGTCCTAGAAAATATGTATAGTATAGCTTTTTTCGGAGCAACATTTTATATTTATAGACGAAATATTTTGCATCTATTACAAAGGGTTGGGAAGTGGGTTGTAATATAAAATTTTAGTTTGTGTGAAAAAAAAATACAGCATCATCCTTTTCATGCTGTAGAGGATATCAAAATCAACTTTAACATTTGTTTTATTTTTTATTTTTGAAAAAAGTAGTTTAAAACTAAATACTACAACTATTAGATTTTAGTATTTTGGGAAAACTGCTATTGATTTTATTTTTATTTGGAATGTTTTACAAAAATATTTATAAACTACAGGAAATTACATTTAGATAAATAACGATATACACAGGGAGCAAAATAACTGAAGTGAAAAAGTTTATTAATCGATAAAATTCCTAAATTTAACATAATAAAAAAAAAGTATAATTAAATTAGAAAATTTATTTTAACAATAAGCTGCATAACTTATTATTCATATGTATCTTATGCCCTAACAGTTACAATAAAATCTCTACTGCTTTAAGGAATTATGCAAAATCTAATCGATTTGTCTTTAATTAAATATAAAACTCCATCACTTCAACATAAGCCCACAAAAAAAAACAAGAAATAATAAATCCCTAAGAACAAATAAATAAAATAAATCTTTTCTAATTAATCTTCGTCCACTAAAGCAGTACGTGCATCTGCAGGCAGGTACTCCACCTCTAAATAAGACATAATTTTCCACAAAACCAAGAATTCTTACATAGCAAAGCATATTTAAACGATTAAATCAATATGACCAAAAACAATATTGAAAAGGTAAAGGAAGTTAAGTTAAAGAATTTCAACAAAACCAAAACGAAAACATTTTCATGTGAATTATTAAAATACCAGTAATTTTTACTCTCTAAAGAATAGATTTCTTAATATTTATTTTGGAAATGAATGCAAAATAACAGGTGAAAGGGGGCATGGGGTAGGATTTTTGTGTGAAGAGTTTTTTCTACTGAAAGAACGGATAAAATTATATTAAAGAAAGTAGAAATAAATTATTAAGAAATTTAATTAAGTGGAAATAATATACACAAAGATAACTCTGAGTAGAAATTGGTATATTTGTTTATAACCCATGGGGGACAATCAATACTTTAGAATATAAGGAGAATATTTTGTTGTTGTTATTTACTTAAGAAACTGATTTGATTTGGTTAAGAAACTGATTTGTCTTAAGTGGTTCTAATATTGCTCGTTATCAAAATGTATTTTTGCAGTTTTTTTTTAAGAATTTTGAACCAACCATCAAAAAAGATGGGGGTGTATTGGTTTTGTCACTTGGTTTGCAACATATCAAAATATTGGTCATAGACCCACAAAAGTATATGTAAGTTCTGGGTCCTTAATAAATTCTATGACGATAGAGCCATGTCCGTGTGAAAAAAACTAGAGCCCAGCAAAAAAATGACTTCCAAAGAAGCGATAAATAAGTAGAATTTATTCCATGGAAGTACTGAAAAAGACCTGAAGAAGTAATGATTTTAACACAGGCTTGTCATAGGAGGGTTGTCCTTTTTATTTGATTCCAAATTCATTACTTCTGAAGTCATTCTCAAAATGTATTGTTTATGTTCTTTTTTAGAAGTTATTCGGTAGTGAAATTGTAGTATTATAGAATACAACTAATGTGACTTAAATAATATTAACTTTAACAACTTAGAGTGCGATATTCGACTGTGCCGAATCTTAAATACCCTCCACCAGCAAGTTTTGTTTCCGTAGTGAGGTTACTAACATTTATGCATATGTGGAACTAATAATGATCCAGAAAAATGTATATTAAGTGATATTTGGATGTGGGCCTTATATGGGTGCTATGACTTTTTATGGACCGATCTTGCCGATGCCAGAAAATTTAGGAGAATTATTTGTATATTTACAGACCATATTCCTGTTGAGTTTCACTCCGACTTCGATACTTTTAATGAGCTTAATTCGATAAAATAATTTTTGAAACGATGTTGATGACATTATATCAGCGCTGTGACCAATAATAGACCAGTTCTAAAACATTTTACCAGAATGATTTATATACACTCATGTTGAATTTTGTTCGGATATAATCATTTATTAATGAATTATGTGGTATTAAGTGATTTTCATAAGTTAACCTTATATGGGAGCTAATACCAATTATGGACCGATCTAGAAAAATGTTGGTAGTATGCACACAAAATATATTCAAGTTGAACATTATCCTCATAGTTTTATTATTAAATGAAATATATGCGTTTAAGTGATTTTCGGAAGTGAACCTTATATGGGAGCTATGACCAATCAGGGTCTATCTGGAAAAAATTTCGTAGAGTGACACACAACATATTTGTGTCGAATTTTATCGAGATAGCTTTATTTGACAATGAAGTATGTGCGTTTAAGTGATTTTCGGAAGTAGACCTTATAGGGAGCTATGACCAATTGTGGATCGATACACAATTTTGTGTTGATACCGATATATTTGAGGGAGTTGTTAACTATAAACTAATTTCCGGGAATATATATATATATATATATATATATATATATATATATATATATATATATATATATATATATATATATATATATATATATATATATACGATAACCAACCCAGCATTCTCTGATTAACCGTGATGTCGAAAAGATCACCACAATGTTGTATATACAAATATCCAAGAATATTTGATAGTTTATAGCAGATATTTCTAAGTCTAAGTCTCTTTTTTGAAAGTTTATCAAGGCCAAAGACTACTTTTGCAAATAGTCCAAGTCAGCTTTGATATTAAGCAAGTGGTTATAGATAAACATCTGGCCTAAGCATGAAAGCAAGATACCGACGATTGTATCGATTTCACTTTCATAGAAAAATAGTTTTAGTTTATCCGCATTGCCAGATATATTGGAGTAACATGGCGTCCTCAGCATATTAACAGTATAAAAACCACAATAGAAAGTTCAGCTGCAATATTATACTGCAAGAATTATTGGTGTATATGATCCATTTAGGTAATTCTTAAACAACTCGCCTGTAAACATTATTCGATAACATGATCCGTTTAGTAGTCCTATGTAATGCGAGCGTGGATCATGTTTATTGTTTTTGAAAACAACATTTTTTACCAGTGAGGTAATAACGTTACGATATAACGCAGAGAAATTTCTTTAAGCTATCGCTATCATCAGGTGTCTTGAAAAAGTTGTGGAAAGAGAGTAGGACATACATCTGTACATTCCAAGAAATTATTTATTAAGATATTTTTAACCAACACCGATTGAAAGATTCTTAGGAATTACGTCCAGGAAACTGAGTTTCTGAACATGGAAAAATAATACATTCAGTGAACAATTTTTTTTTCTTGAATTGGAGCGCACAACAGGCCCGATAGTGGCCTAGGTGTATTTCTTCGGATTTGATGTAGTATACATCCTCCTACCAACCCAACCTAACCTAACCTAAGATATTTTAAACGATTTTTAATTATACAGGTTCTTTAGTTAAAGGGTTAAAAAGCCAGTAACGAATTCTCAGAACCCCTCTACATAAAGCTATCTTCGAAGATTTCGAAAAAGAAACCCCAAAAGTTTATAACAACAAGGTGTTTATTTGAACATGAAAAACAATCTAATTAGTTGCTAATAAAAACACAATTTCCATAATAACAGCTTATAGTCTAAATGTACTAACTTTAGTTTTACAAATTTAACAAAAACAATTTACGAATAAATATTAATTTACCAATTTCCAGTTATTTATTAAAAATGGACTTAAGACCTTTGTTTTCTAAGCTAATAATATATAAAATAATTTACGTTTAATGGAAATTTCCGATTTTTCTCGAAAAGATTTAAATATTTCATAAAATACTATTGACACAGACTTGAACAAGGAGGCATTTAATAAATTGTGCGACGTGATTATATTGACAAACTCAGATTCTTTTATGGTATTATGTGTGATTGTGCGTGTTTATGCTGTGCTCCATTTACAGCCGTTTTGTTGAAATCTACACAACCCTTTTCCGGTTGAATTTCTTTGTTGTTTTGTTTCTTTTCCTGCAATCGTTCAACGGAAGCAAATCTATAGATTTTAAACAGAAAAGTATTTGTTTTCGCTGTAAAGCTTCAAGTGCCTTACTCTATAAAAAAAAAATTGTTACAGATATTTTTGGAAGATTGTTTTTTTTATTGTTTGTTATTAACAACAAAAAAATGGAAACAAGAACAACAGCAACAATAAGCATTATTGATTTATTGTTGAGTAGAATCTGATTTAAATAGCATTTCCTTTTATCTAATGTATTTGTTTTTACTTTCTCTCCTTTGACGCTCTTTAGCACACACCCTTCTTGTTACTCCCCTTTATTTAGTAATTGATTGAAATGGATTTATCACAATAAATCGGATTTTAAATCAGTTGTTGTTGGAGGAAGTAGAAATAAAAAATAATGCCACAAAAAAATTAATACACAAGTGAGTAAAACAAACGTTGAAGATGTCAAAAACATAAGGGAAATGGGAATTTAAAATACATAAAGTGGAAATAAACTTAATAAAACATATAATGGGAAAAATAGGCAGAATAACAGATATAATCTCGAATAACGTATTAAGGTTTATAAACGATTACAAATACTTTGATCAACAGCTAAAAAGAATAAACATTTGTTTAATGTTAGACTAACTTTCTAACTCAATAGAAATAGTTAAATGAATTTTAATATATGAAGCTTTAGAGAAATTTCCCAACTTCTCTAATATCATCTAATATTTATAAAGTCAATAATATTCTCAAAAAATTAAATAGTCTTAAAATAAACTAGAAAAAAAGAAAACAAACAGGAAACGTAAATTCATTTTTGAATCATTTTAAATGTGAAATTTATATGTTTTAAATGGAGCTCGTTATTTCTCGTTTCAGTTTTTAATAAAAACTAAAAACTAAACTCCGCAACAAATCTTGTTAATGCCACAACAAATGCACAAGAAGACATAAATAAAATACACCATGTTCTATCCCAATAGAAATGTCATTTAAATGCATACTAGCAAACGAAAAACTCACCCAGAGACATATACAGGAAACTACATGACCTTGCAGTTCATGATTAAAATGATTACGTTGAACTATTGCTGTTACCTCTGGTGATTAGTTATTTAGGAAGACTCTCTGAGTAGACTATAACTCAGTCTATACTATCACAGCAAAAGCTTGGCTTGTACCTACTTACCCAACAATTTATTTTTCAGTGACTACTACATACCATCTGCATTACTTAGGAGAATAGTAATGAATTACGAATAAAATTTTCGTATATTTTTTCGAGTCAAGCAAGTAGTTAGATATTAAAAAAAATAATATCTGAAATTATACATTGACTCCTTGTTTAAACTGCTGGGCAATGAAAAACTTATGACTACAAATTCACTATTTGTTTAGACCACCACTACCAACCAACAGAATACATTTTTTATTTTATTTATTTTTTCTAGACAGCAACAGCTTTTTAACCTCTTCAAAATGAGAAATGGCAGTTAGAAATATAGACGGACAGATGGACAGACAGTTGCACTAAAACATCTATTTTTATGGTTGTTAGTCTGTCGTTTGAGTTGTAAAATGAAATAGAGTGAAACAACATTGTTTGAATTCAAAGTATGTATGAAGCATTTTACGCTGCCAAGTCAAACTTTTATATAGAACCTTTTGAGTGAAAACATAAAAGCCCAATTATCTTGGAAACTAGAAGAGATAGGTGCAAAACAACAATATTCTGTGATCACTTTTATTTCCCAACAAAAATCAATTTTTTGAGTGAAAAAATGTCCAATTATCTTGAAAACTAGAAGTGATAGGGCCAAAACAACTATATTCTGTGATCACTTTTATTTCCCAACAAAAATCGATTTTTTGAGTGAAAATATAAAAGTCCAATTATCTTGGAAACTATAAGAGATAGGGCCAAAACAACGATATTCTGTGATCACTTTTATTTCCCAACAAAAATCCATTTTTTTGAGTGAAAACATAAAAGTCCAATTATCTTGGAAACTAGAAGAGATTGGGCCAAAACAACGATATTCTGTGATCAATTTCACTTCCAAACAAAATCGATATTTTGAGTGAAAACATAAAAGTCCAATTATCTTGGAAACTATAAGAGATAGGACCAAAACAACGATATTCTGTGATCACTTTTATTTCCCAACAAAGATCCATTTTTTAGTGAAAACATAAAAGTCCAATTGTCTTGGAAACTAGAAGAGATAGGGCCAAAACAACGATATTTTGTGATCACTTTTATTTCCCAACAAAAATCAATTTTTTGAGTGAAAACATAAAAGTCCAATTATCTTGGAAACTAGAAGAGATAGGACCAAAACAACGATATTCTGTGATCACTTTTATTTCCCAACAAAAATCGATATTTTGAGTGAAAACATAAAAGTCCAATTATCTTGGAAACTAGAAGAGATAGGAGCAAAACAACGATATTCTGTGATCACTTTTATTTCTCAACAAAAATCGATTTTTTGAGCGAAAACATAAAAGTCCAATTATCTTGGAAACTAGAAGAGATAGTTCCAAAACTACGATATTCTGTGATCACTTTTATTTCCCAACAAAAATCGATTTTTTGAGTGAAAACATAAAAGTCCAATTATCTTGGAAACTAGAAGAGATGGGGCCAAAACAACGATATTCTGTGATCACTTTTATTTCCCAACAAAAATCGATATTATGAGTGTAAACATAAAAGTCCAATTATCTTGGCAACTAGAAGAGATAGGGCCAAAACAACGATATTCTGTGATCACTTTTATTCCCAACAAAAATCCAATTATCTTGGAAACAACGATGTTCTGCGATCACTTTTATTTTCCAACAAAAATCGATATTTTGAGTGAAAACATAAAAGTCCAACTATCTTGGAAACTAGAAGAGATAGGGCCAAAACAACGATATTCTGTGATCACTTTTATTTCCCAACAAAAATCCATTTTTTGAGTGAAAACATAAAAGTCCAATTATCTTGGAAACTAGAAGAGATAGGAGCAAAACAACGATATTTTGTGATCACTTTTATTTCCCAAACAAAAATCGATATTTTGAGTGAAACATAAAAGTCCAATTATCTTGGAAACTAGAAGAGATAGGACCAAAACAACGATATTCTGTGATCACTTTAATTTCCCAACAAAAATCGATATTTTGAGTGAAAACATAAAAGTCCAATTATCTTGGAAACTAGAAGAGATAGGGCCAAAACAACGATATTCTGTGATCACTTTTATTTTCCAACAAAAGTCCATTTTTTGAGTGAAGACATAAAAGTAAAATTATCTTGGAAACTAGAAGAGATAGAACCAAAACAACGATATTCTGCGATCACTTTTATTTTCCAACAAAAATCGATATTTTGAGTGAAAACATGAAAGTCCAATTATCTTGGAAACTAGAAGAGATAGGACCAAAACAACGATATTCTGTGATCACCTTTATTTCCCAACAAAAATCGGTTTTTTGAGTGAAAACTTAAAAGTCCAATTATCTTGGAAACTAGAAGAGATAGGACCAAAACATCGATATTTTGTGATCACTTTTATTTCCCAAACAAAAATCAATATTTTGAGTGAAAACATAACAATCCAATTATCTTGGAAACTAGTTTATTTCCCAACAAAAATCTATTTTTTGAGTGAAAACATAAAAGTCAAAGTGAAAACATAAAAGTCCAATTATCTTGGAAACTAGAAGAGATAGGGCCAAAACAACGATATTCCGTGATCACTTTTAATTCCCAACAAAAATCGATATTTTGAGAGAAAACATAGAAGTCCAATTATCCTGGAAACTAGAAAAGATAGGGCCAAAACAACGATATTCTGTGATCACGTTCACTTTTAAACAAAAATCGATATTTTGAGTGAAAACATAAAAGTTCAATTATCTTGGAAACTAGATTTTTTCCCAACAAAAATCGGTTTTTGAGTGAAAACATAAAAGTCCAATTACCTTGGAAACTAGAAGAGATAGGACCAAAACAACGATATTCTGTGATCACTTTTATTTTCCAACAAAATCGATATTTTGAGTGAAAACATAAAAGTCCAATTATCTTGGAAACTAGAAGAGATAGGACCAAAACAACGATATTCTGCGATCACTTTTATTTCCCAACAAAAATCGATATTTTGAGTGAAAATATAAAGGTTCAATTATTTTGGAAACTAGAAGAGATAGGACCAAAAAAACGATATTCTGTGATCACTTTTATTTCCCAACAAAAATCCATATTTTGAGTGAAAACATAAAAGTCCAATTATCTTGGAAACTAGAAGAGATAGGACCAAAACAACGATATTCTGTTATCACTTTTATTTCCCAACAAAAATTTATTTTTTGAGTGAAAACATAAAAGTCCAATTATCTTGGAAACTAGAAGAGATAAGACCAAAACAAAGATATTCTGTGATCACTTTTATTTCCCAACAAAAATCGATATTTTGAGTGAAAACATAAAAGTCCAATTATCTTGGAAACTAGAAGAGATAGGACCAAAACAACGATATTCTGTGATCACTTTTATTTCCCAACAAAAATCCATATTTTGAGTGAAAACATAAAAGTCCAATTATCCTGGAATCTAGAAGAGATTGGACCAAAACAACGATATTCTGCGATCACTTTCATTTTCCAACAAAAATCGATATTTTGAGTGAAAACATAATAGAGATAGGACTAAAACAACGATATTCTGCTATCACTTTTATTTCCCGACTAAAATCGATATTTTGAGTGAAAATATAAAAGTCTAATTATCTTGGAAAGAGATAGGACCAAAACAACGATATTTTGAGATTACTTTTATTTTCTAACAAAAATCGGGTTTTTGAGTGAAAACATAAAAGTCCAATTATCTTGGAAACTAGAAGAGATAGGACCAAAACAACTATATTTTGTGATCACTTTTATTATCCAAACAAAAATCGATATTTTGAGCGAAAACACAAAAGTCCAATTATCTGTGATCACTTTTATTTCCCAACAAAAATCGATTTTTTGAGTGAAAACATAAAAGTCCAATTATCTTGGAAACTTGAAGAGATAGGACCAAAACAACGATATTATGTGATCACTTTTATTCCCAACAAAAATCTATTTTTTTAGTGAAAACATAAAAATCCAATTATCTTGGAAACAACGATATTCTGCGATCACTTTTATTTTCCAACAAAAATCGATATTTTGAGTGAAAACACAAAACTCCAATTATCTTGGAAACTAGAAGAGATAGGACCAAAACAACGATATTTTGTGATCCCTTTTATTTCCCAACAAAAATCGATATTTTGAGTGAAAACATGAAAGTCCAATTATCTTGGAAACTAGAAGAGATAGGACCAAAACAACGATATTCTGTGATCACTTTTATTTTCCAACAAAAATCCATTTTTTGAGTGAAAACATAAAAGTCCAATTATCTTGGAAACTAGAAGAGATAGGACCAAAACAACGATATTCTGTGATCACTTTTATTTTCCAACAAAATCGATATTTTGAGTGAAAACATAAAAGTCCAATTATCTTGGAAACTAGAAGAGATAGGACCAAAACAACGATATTCTGTGATCACTTTTATTTTCCAACAAAAATCGGTTTTTTGAGTGAAAACATAAAAGTCCAATTATCTTGGAAACTAGAAGAGATAGGGCCAAAACAACGATATTCTGTGATCACTTTTATTTTCCAACAAAAATCGGGTTTTTGAGCTAAAACCTAAAAGTCCAATTATCTTGGAAACTAGAAGAGATAGGACCAAAATAACGATATTCTGTGATCACTTTTATTCCAACAAAAATCGGTTTTTTTGAGTGAAAACATAAAAGTCCAATTATCTTGGAAACTAGAAGAGATAGGGCCAAAACAACGATATTCTGTGATCACTTTTATTCCCAACAAAAATCTACTTTTTGAGTGAAAACATAAAAATCCAATTATCTTGGAAACAACGATATTCTGCGATCTCTTCTATTTTCAACAAAAATCGATAAAAGTCCAATTATCTTGGAAACTAGAAGAGATAGGACCAAAACAACGATATTCTGCGATCACTTTTACTTCCCGACAAAAATCGATATTTTGAGTGAAAATATAAAGGTTCAATTATCTTGGAAACTAGAAGAGATAGGACCAAAAAAACGATATTCTGTGATCACTTTTATTTCCCAACAAAAATCCATATTTTGAGTGAAAACATAAAAGTCCAATTATCTTGGAAACTAGAAGAGATAGGACCAAAACAACGATATTCTGTGATCACTTTTATTTCCAAACAAAAACCCATATTTTGAGTGAAAACATAAAAGTCCAATTATCTTGGAAACTAGAAGAGATAAGACCAAAACAAAGATATTCTGTGATCACTTTTATTTCCCAACAAAAATCGATATTTTGAGTGAAAACATAAAAGTCCAATTATCTTGGAAACTAGAAGAGATAGGACCAAAACAACGATATTCTGTGATCACTTTTATCTCCCAACAAAAATCCATATTTTGAGTGAAAACATAAAAGTCCAATTATCCTGGAATCTAGAAGAGATTAGACCAAAACAACGATATTCTGCGATCACTTTAATTTTCCAACAAAAATCGATATTTTGAGTGAAAACATAATAGAGATAGGACTAAAGCAACGATATTCTGCGATCACTTTTACTTCCCAACTAAAATCGATATTTTGAGTGAAAATATAAAAGTCTAATTATCTTGGAAACTAGAAGAGATAGGACCAAAACAACGATATTTTGAGATTACTTTTATTTTCCAACAAAAATCGGGTTTTTGAGTGAAAACACAAAAGTCCAATTATCTGTGATCACTTTTATTTCCCAACAAAAATCGATTTTTTGAGTGTAAACATAAAAGTCCAATTATCTTGGAAACTTGAAGAGATAGGACCAAAACAACGATATTATGTGATCACTTTTATTCCCAACAAAAATCTATTTTTTTAAGGAAAACATAAAAATCCAATTATCTTGGAAACAACGATATTCTGCGATCACTTTTATTTTCCAACAAAAATCGATATTTTGAGTGAAAACACAAAACTCCAGTTATCTTGGAAACTAGAAGAGATAGGACCAAAACAACGATATTCTGTGATCCCTTTTATTTCCCAACAAAAATCGATATTTTGAGTGAAAACATAAAAGTCCAATCATCCTGGAAACTATAAGAGATAGGACCAAACCAACGTTGTGATGTGATCACTTTGATTTCCCAACAAAAATCCATTTTTTGAGTGAAAACATAAAAGTCCAATTATCTTGGAAACTAGAGGAGATAGGACCAAAACAACTATATTTTGTGATCACTTTTATTATCCAAACAAAAATTGATATTTTGAGTGAAAACACAAAAGTCCAATTATCTATGATCACTTTTATTTCCCAACAAAAATCGATTTTTTGAGTGAAAACATAAAAGTCCAATTAACTTGGAAACTAGAAGAGATAGGACCAAAACAACGATATTATGTGATCACTTTTATTCCCAACAAAAATCTATTTTTTTTGGTGAAAACATAAAAATCCAATTATCCTGGAAACAACGATATTCTGCGATCACTTTTATTTTCCAACAAAAATCGATATTTTGAGTGAAAACACAAAACTCCAATTATCTTGGAAACTAGAAGAGATAGGACCAAAACAACGATATTCTGCGATCACTTTTATTTCCCAACAAAAATCGATATTTTGAGTGAAAACATAAAAGTCCAATTATCCTGGAAACTAGAAGAGATTGGACCAGAAAAATCGATATTTTGAGTGAAAACATAAAAGTCCAATTATCTTGGAAACTAGAAGTGATAGGACCAAATCAACGATATTCTGAGATCAATTTTATTTCGCAACAAAAATCGATATTTTGAGTGAAAACATAAAAGTCCAATTATCCTGGAAACTAGAAGAGATTGGACCAATGCGATCTGCGATCACTTTTATTTTCCAACAAAAATCGATATTTTGAGTGAAAACATAAAAGTCCAATTATCCTGGAAACTAGAAGAGATTGGACCAAAACAACGATATTCTGCGATCACTTTTATTTTCCAACAAAAATCGATATTTTGAGTGAAAACATAAAAGTCAAATTATCTTGGAAACTAGAAGAGATAGGACCAAAACAACGACATTCTTTGATCACTTTTATTTCCCAACAAAAATCCATATTTTGAGTGAAAACATAAAAGTCCAATTATCTTGGAAACTAATAGAGATAGGACCAAAAAAGCGATATTCTGTGATCACTTTTATTTCCCAACAAAAATCGATATTTTGAGTGAAAACTTAAAAGTCCAATTATCCTGGAAACTAGAAGAGATTGGACCAAAACAACGATATTCTGTGATCACTTTTATTTCCCAACAAAAATCGATATTTTGAGTGAAAACATAAAAGTCCAATTATCTTGGAAACTAGAAGAGATAGGACCAAAACAACGATATTCTGTGATCACTTTTATTTCCCAACAAAAATCGATATTTTAAGTGAAAACATAAAAGTCCAATTATCTTGGAAACTAGAAGAGATAGGACCAAAACAACGATATTCTGTGATCACTTTTATTTCCCAACAAAAATCCATTTTTTGAGTGAAAACATAAAAGTCCAATTATCTTGAAACCAAAGGAGATAGGACCAAAACAACTATATTTTGTGATCACTTTTATTTCCCAAACAAAAATCGATATTTTGAGTGAAAACACAAAAGTCCAAATATCTGTGATCACTTTTATTTCCCAACAAAAATCGATATTTTGAGTGAAAACATAATAGAGATAGGACTAAAACAACGATATTCTGCGATCACTTTTACTTCCCGACAAAAATCGACATTTTGATTGAAAATATAAAAGTCCAATTATCTAGGAAACTAGAAGAGATAGGACCAAAACAACGATATTCTGTGATCACTTTCATTTTGCCACAAAATTCGATATTTTGAGTGAAAACGTAAAAGTCCAATTATCTTGGAAACTAGAAGAGATAGGACCAAAACAACTATATTCTGTGATCACTTTCACTTCCCAACAAAAATCGATATTTTGAGTGAAAACATAAAAGTTCAATTATCTTGGAAACTAGAAGAGATAGGGGCAAAACAAATATATTATGTGATCACTTTTATTTTAAAACAAAAATCGGTTTTTTGAGTGATACCATAAAAGTCCAATTATCTTGGAAAATAGAAGAGATAGGACCAAAACAACTATATTATGTGATCACTTTTATTTCCCAAACAAAAATTGATATTTTGAGTGAAAACACAAAAGTCCAATTATCTGTGATCACTTTTGTTTCCCAACAAAAATCGATTTTTTGAGTGAAAACATCAAAGTCCAATTATCTTGGAAACTAGAGGAGATAGGACCAAAACAACGATATTTTGTGATCACTTTTATTTCCCAACAAAAATCGATATTTTGAGTGAAAACATAAAAGTCCAATTATCTTGGAAACTAGATTATTTCTCAACAAAAATCTATTTTTTGAGTGAAAACATAAAAGTCCAATTAGCTTGGAAACTAGAATATATAGGGCCAAAACAACGATATTCTGTGATCACTTTTATTTCACAACAAAAATCGATTTTTTCCAACCAAAAATTAATTTTTTGTGTGAAAACATAAAACTCCAATTATCCTGGAAACTGGAAGAGATTATGCCCAGACTCACCAACTTACGAATAAATAATAAATAAATATAAAATATTTAAATATATAAAAAAAATAATAAATAAAAAATTTTCATTTCATATCTCTATTCAAAAAGTTCCTTTATATTTCTGCTACACATCATCAAATTGTTAGATACTCAAAATGTATTTGGTATGTTTATTGATCCTTTGTGATGTATTTCTTGTACAATCTGTTTTCCATTGACTTTTTGCATTTTCTACTCCCAATTTCTGTTAAGAAAACAACATGACATTTACAAATTGTACTTAACGCTTAGAAAAACGTTAAAGTTGAAATTCATTTGTTGTACTCGCCTTTCGATGTGCAGAACACGTCAACTGCAACAATATCGATTTTTTATTAATTTTTTTTAGTGGAAAATAAAAAAAAACAAGTTAGAGTGCTATATTCGGCTGAGCCGAATCTTAAATACCCTCCACCAGCTACTTTTATATTAATACTTTTTTAATTGATCAAATATTTGTAGAAATAAGTATTCTCATGTCTTAAATAGAAAAACCCCAAGATTTAAACAGCTTAAATCTGTTACAATTCCAAGATTTATTGAACATTACAAACCCCATTTTCTTTTATATTTTTATAGCGCCCTAAGATATGCTTTAACGATATTTAATGTCCATGTGTGCATATGTGTGAAAGATTTAAGGATTTGCAAAATACATATATAATTTTGTTCTACACAAATTGATAATACAACTAGTTAAAAACGGTTACATTGCTTTTAGGGGCAGGACCTAGTATGGCAGATATGACCAATTATAGACCGATCGTAAAAAATTCTTTAAGCAAAATTTCTGTACATAAAAGCTATATTTCAGTCAAATTTTGTATCTATATCGTAATTTAGTAATAACTAATGTGTGTTCAAGTGATTTTCTGAAGGGACACTTGCATGGGACCGACCGCACCCATGTTATGGACCGATCGTGAAAAAATCTTGAAATAGAATTTTAGTATACCAAACTAATATTTGTGCCAAATTTTGTATCAATGGCTTTAATTGGTAATGAGTAATGTGCGTTTAAGAGATTTTCCTAAAAGGACCTTGTATGGGAGCTATGACCAATTATCTATATAAAGACAAAATTTCAAAATTCTGTATCTATATCATTATTTGGCGATAAATATTGTGCATTTAAGGGATTTTCTGGAGGGGACCTAGTATGAGAGCTATGACCAAATATGGACCGATCGTAAAACAATTTTATAGTGTAATTTATGTATATAAGAGCAATATTTGTGCTAAATGTATGGATATCAATATTTTGTAATGAGTTATGTGCGTTTAAGTGATTTTCGGGAGGGGACCTTGTATGGGAGCTATGACCAATTATGGACCGATCGGAAAAAAATTTCACAGTAATATTTTTGTGCTTATAAGCAATACTTGTACCAAATTTTATATGGATATCTTAATTTAATAATGAGTTATGCGCGTTTAAGTGATTTTCGGGAAGGGACCTTGTATGGGAGCTATGACCAATTATGGACCAAACTTTATATGGATATCTCAATTTAGTAATGAGTTATGTGCGTTTAAGTGATTCTCGGAAGGGGACCTTGTATGGGAGCTATGACCAATTATGCACCGATCGAAAAAAAAAATTTACAGTAATATTTCTGTGTATATGAGCAATACTTGTACCAAATTTTATATAGTTACCTTAATTTAGTAATGAGTTATGCGCGTTTAAGTGATTTTCGGGAAGGGTCCTTGTATTAGAGCTATGACCAATTATGGACCGATCGGAAAAAAACTTTCATAGTAATATTTCTTTATATGTGAGCAATACTTGTACCAAACTTTATATGGATATCATAATTTAGTAATGAGTTATGTGCGTTTAAGTGATTTTCGGAAGGGGACCTTGTACGGGAGCTATGACCAATTATGGACCGATCGGAAAAAAATTTCACAGTAATATTTCGGTGCATATGAGGAATACTTGTAACAAATTTTATACGGATATCTTAATTTAGTAATGAGTTATGCGCGTTTAAGTGATTTTAGGGATGGGACCTTGTATGGGAGCTATGACCAATAATAGACCGATCGGAAAAAGAATTTCACAGTAATACTTCTGTATGTGAGGGCAATACTTGTAAGAAATTTTATATAGATAGCTTGATTTAGAAATGAATTATTTGCGTTTAAGTTATTTTCGGGAGGGGACCTTGTATGGGAGCTATGTCCAATTATGGACCGATCCAGAAAATTTTTTCTCTGAATGAATTCTATTGATATAAGATTTTAATTTGTAAAATTTTGTAAAGATTTCGAGATTGTGACGGAAGTTATTAACAAAAAACCCATTTTCCGGGAATATGTACTTTTGTATGGGAGGTATATGAAATTGTGGACCGATTCTGGCAATTTTCAGCAGGATTCAGGCTCTTGTGTAGAAATGAATGTGTGCTGATTTTCATGGAATTATTTTTCATAGTTTTCGAGAAAATTACATCAGAATGTGTAAAAAATGCTTATTTTTTTCGAGGTTGTTTCAAATTTTGATTCATAATTTTTCCCGGTGTAAACCGATTTTGCTCATTTTCAATACCAAACTGCCTAGGACAATAATTAATATTTTGGGTGAATTTCGTTAATTTTTGTTGCTTCGTGTTAACGTGAGAATGTTTTATACAGACAGACAGACAGACAGACAGACAGACGGACGGACGGACGGACGGACAGACGGACATACCTAAATCGACTTAGAATTTCTTAAGGTCCAAGAATATATATACTTTGTTGGGTCTCAGATGAATATTTCTTGGTGTTACACACGGAATGACAAAGTTATATATACCCTCTATCACCACTGATGGTGGTGGAGGGTATAAAAACGGTGAATGAAATAAGTTGTATCTGTGACATGACTGTGCAGATAAAAGATTCACAGATGTTTACAAATTTTAAGAAACATACATATTTGCTACTATTGGTGTCTGTGCATTTGATACAGTTGTAATAGTAACTAATGTTTTGACTGCAGGAACAACTAAGACTGCTGCTAGCAGTATGACTGAAACTGTGTGGTTTTCCTTTAAGGTTCAAAAGCCTTCTAAGGACTTTGTAGCATTAACGGATGCATGATGAAGCGGAAAAATGAGGAAACTGTGAAACAGAAAATAGAGAAATATAGAATCCATGGCGAAAGCTGTGAAGCAAGAAAAACCACACTCAAATTAAATGTATTACAAAATTGAACTTTCTGGGTAATTTTTATACCCTCCACCACCATCAGTGGTGATAGAGGGTATATATAAGTTTCTCGTTCCGTGTGTAACACCAAGAAATATTCATCTAAGACCCAACAAAGTATATATATTCTGGGTCCTTATCAAATTCTGAGCCGATTTAGCTATGTCCGTCTGTCCGTCTGTCCGTCTGTCCGTCTGTCCGTCTGTCTGTCTGTCTGTCTGTCTGTCTGTGTAAAACACGCTCACGTTAAAACTAAGCAAAGGAAATAAACCAAATTCACCCAAAATATTTATTATTATCCTAAGCAGTTTGGTATTGAAAATGAGCAAAATCGGTTCACATCGTAAAAAGTTATGAGTAAAAGTTTCAGACTACCTCGAAAAAAATTACGTTTTTTTCATAATTCTTTTGAAGTTTTCTCAGAAACTACTAAAGATATTTCGATGAATTTTGTCACACTTTATTTTTTCAGGGTAGTGATCAATTATATTTAAAATCTTTACAATCGATCCAATATTTCCCATAGCCCCCATACAAAGGTATATATTCCCGGAAATTAGTTTATCGTTAATAACTCCCTCAAATATATAGGTATCAACACGAAATTTTGTACATGTAAATATAATATGAACAGAAATTATACTGTCAACGCAGATCTCAGTCGGTCCACAATTGGTCATAGCTCCCATATAAGGTCCACTTCCGAAAATCACCTAAACGCACATATTTCATTGATGAATAAAGATATTGTGATAAAATTCGAGATGGATATGTTTTGTGTACATACAAATCATTCTACAAAATTTTTTACGGATCGGTCCATTATTGGTCATAGCTCCCATATAAGGCCCACTTCCGAAAATCATTTAAAAGCTCATATTTCATTGTCAACTAAAGCTATTTTGTTGAAATTCGACACAAATATGTTTAGTTGAAATATAAATCACTCTACGAAATTTTTTCCGGATAGGTCCATAATTGGTCATAGCTCCCATATAAGGTCCACTTCCGAAAATCACTTAAACGCATATATTTCATTGAATTATAAAGCTATCGGGATAAAATTCGACACAAATCTGTTTTGTATACATACAAATCATTCTGCAAAATTTTTTACGGATCGGTCCATTCTTGGTCATAGATCCCATATAAGGCCCACTTCCGAAAATCACTTTAAAGGAAATATTTCAATGCCAAGTAAAGCTATATTGATAAAATTCGACACAAATATGTTTTACCTAAACATGAATCATTCTACGAATTTTTCTCCGGATAGGCCCATAATTGGTCATAGCTCCCATATAAGGTCCATTTCCGAAAATCACTTAAACGCATATATTTCATTGAATTCTAAAGCTATCGGGATAAAATTCGACAGAAATATGATTTGTGTGCATTCAAATCATTTCCCTATTTTTTTTACGGATCGGTCCCTTATTGGTCATAGCTCCCATATAAGGCCCTCTTCCGAAAATCAAAATCACTTAAAAGCACATTTTTCAATGTCAAGTAAAGCTATCTTGACAAAATTCGACACAAATATGTTTTGCCTAAACATGAATAACTCTACGAAATTTTTTCCGGATAGGCCTATAATTGGTCATAGCTTCCATATAAGGTCCACTTCTGAGAGTCACTTAAACACACATATTTCATTGTCAAATAAAGTTAATTTGAGAAAATTCGACACAAATATGTTATAATTCACTCTACGAAATTTTTTGCGGATAGGCATATAAAACATTGTACCAAATTTTTTCTGGATCGGTCCATATTTGGTAATAGGTCCACTTCAAAAAATCCCTTAAACGCACATATTTAATTATCAAATAAAGATATCTTGATAAAATATGATTTGTGCACATATGAATCACTCTGCGAAATTTTTCCGGATAGGCCCTTAATTGCTCATAGCTCCTATATAAAGTCCACTTCCTAAAGTCACCTAAACTCACATATTTCATTGATTAATAAATCTATTGAAGTAGAATTAGATTTAATCTTTTTCTGCCTAAAAATTATTATACTAAATTGTTCCTTGATCAGTCCATAATTGGTCACAACTCCCATATTCTGTGTATAGCTACATCATTCTATTAAAATGTTTTCGAACTGGCGTATTAATATACATTTTTTTGGACCTAATCAAAATTAGTTCGACAAAAATTTTGGCAAGTTATCTAAAAATTAGATTAGATGGGTTTCAATAAAAAGTAGCTGGTGGAGGGTATTTAAGATTCGGCATAGCCGAATATAGCACTCTAACTTGTTTCTATTTGATTTTTAAGAATCCAAATGTCTGCCATTTTTTCTTTAAAATTAAATTGTTTTAATTTTGTGCAAGTTTGAAATCTCTCTCTGTTACAAACTATTAAACATTTTTGGCACAAAAAAGCAAAAGTTAAAATTAAACTTTTTTGTTTGCAAAACATTGGTACAATTTTAGGTCATGATGGTTTTATTTTCATTGTTTTTTTTTAGAAATTTTTAGTTTTAATGCGGTGACATTTAAAGAAGAAACGAGTAACGGATATACCGAATCTTATATACCGATTTCGAAAGGATTCCCTACATTCAAATATACTCGATTGATAATGTTCACTGTTCGCAGAATGTGACCGCAAAAGGTCGATATGTAGTACTTGATGTAACTAACTTACTAACTAACTAACTAACTAACTAACTAACTACTACTAACTAAGAACTAACTAACTAACTAACTAGCTAACGAACTAACTAACAACTACTAACTAACTAACTAACTAACTAACGAACTAAATACCTAACTAACTCACAACTAACTAACTACTACTACTAACTAACTAACTAACTAACTAACTAACTAACTAACTAACTAACTAACTACTAACTAAATAACTACTACTAACTAACTAAACTAACAAATAACTAACTAACTAACTAACTAACTAACTAACTACTAACCTAACTAACTAACTAACTAATAACTAACTACTAACAACTAACAACTAACTAACTAACTAACTAACTAACTACTAACTAACTAACTAACTAACTAACTAACGAACGAACTAACTAACTACTAACTAACTAACTACTAACTACTAATAACTAACTAACTACTAACTAACTAACTAACTAACTAACTAACTAACTAACTAACTAACTAACTAACTAACTAACTAACTAACTACTAACTACTAACTAACTAACTAACTAACTAACTAACTAACTAACTAACTAACTAACTAACTAACTAACTAACTAACTAACTAACTAACTAACTAACTAACTAACTAACTAACTACTAACTAACTAACTAACTAACTAACTAACTAACTAACTAACTAACTACTAACTAACTACTAACTAACTAACTAACTAACTAACTAACTAACTAACTAACTAACTAACTAACTAACTAACTAACTAACTAACTAACTAACTAACTAACTAACTAACTAACTAACTAACTAACTAACTAACTAACTAACTAACTAACTAACTACTAACTACTAACTAACTAACTAACTACTAACTAACTAACTAACTAACTAACTAACTAACTAACTAACTAACTAACTAACTAACTAACTAACTAACTAACTAACTAACTAACACTAACTAACTAACTAACTAACTAACTAACTAACTAACTAACTAACTAACTAACTAACTAACTAACTAACTAACTAACTAACTAACTAACTAACTAACTAACTAACTAACTACTAACTAACTAACTAACTAACTAACTAACTAACTAACTAACTAACTAACTACTAACTAACTAACTAACTAACTAACTAACTAACTAACTAACTAACTAACTAACTAACTACTAACTAACTAACTAACTAACTAACTAACTAACTAACTACTAACTAACTAACTAACTAACTAACTAACTAACTAACTAACTAACTAACTAACTAACTAACTAACTAACTAACTAACTAACTAACTAACTAACTAACTAACTAACTACTAACTAACTAACTAACTAACTAACTACTAACTAACTAACTAACTAACTAACTAACTAACTAACTAACTAACTAACTAACTAACTAACTAACTAACTAACTAACTAACTAACTAACTAACTAACTAACTAACTAACTAACTAACTACTAACTAACTAACTAACTAACTAACTAACTAACTAACTAACTAACTAACTAACTAACTAACTAACTAACTAACTAACTAACTAACTAACTAACTAACTAACTACTACTAACTAACTACTAACTAACTAACTAACTAACTAACTAACTAACTAACTAACTAACTACTAACTAACTAACTACTAACTAACTACTAACTAACTAACTAACTAACTAACTAACTAACTAACTACCTAACTAACTAACTAACTAACTAACTAACTAACTAACTACTACTAACTAACTAACTAACTAACTAACTAACTAACTAACTAACTAACTAACTAACTAACTAACTAACTACTAACTAACTAACTACTACTAACTAACTACTAACTAACTAACTAACTACTAAACTACTAACTAACTAACTAACTAACTAACTAACTAACTAACTAACTAACTACTAACTAACTAACTAACTAACTAACTACTACTAACTAACTACTAACTAACTAACTAACTAACTAACTAACTAACTAACTAACTAACTACTAACTAACTAAACTAACAACTAACTAACTAACTAACTAACTAACTAACTAACTACTAACTAACTAACTAACTAACTAACTACTAACTACTAACTAACTAACTAACTAACTAACTAACTAACTAACTAACTAACTACACTAACTAACTAACTAACACTAACTAACTAACTAACTACGAACTAACTAACTAACTAACTAACTAACTAACTAACTATACTACTAACTAACTACTAACTAACTAACTAACTAACTAACTACTAACTAACTAACTAACTAACTAACTACTAACTAACTAACTAACTACTAACTAACTAACTACTAACTAACTAACTAACTAACTACTAACTAACTAACTAACTACTAACTAACTAACTACTAACTAACTAACTAAACCTTCAATGTAGAATTTTCTGGATCACTCAGTTACATCATGTCGTGCTTTAAATCGATAGACGGAGATAGCTAGATCGTCTTAAATATGATATGGACACAAAATATATAAGTACATTTTAGTGAGTATATCGCCAATGATTCAATGTGTTACAAACGCAATTACAAAATATGTATACCCCATCTTTTTCGATGATGGATAAAAAAACTAAAATTATTTAAAATAAAACTATTTCAAAAACTTGTGTACTTTTTTCCAACAGTTTTTTTCCTCCTCGTTTTGATAAATGGTGAGATTTTTCATTGAAAGCGGGTTACAAGTTTGTGAAAACTTTCATTTATAAGAATATTGGCTAGAAGTGTTTAAATGTATAAAGTAGATTGGTAATTGGTCACTGAATATTTAGGGATATTAGGTGTAAAAAAATATCAAGATTCTACAATAGTTTTTTCGATTTTAATAAATATTTCAAGTATTTGACATTGTAATTTTCTTATCATTGGATAACTTAAGATTTATTTAAAGTGACACTGAAAAGATGAAGTAGAATTTATAAAAAATTGTTAATTTACCAAAAGTTCAAAAGTTATTTAAAAACTAATTTCTTAAGGTACAATACAAAATTAATGAATTATATGAACTGTATCAAGAATATTATATAACAACTCAACAAATTTATTAAAAAAAGCATAGTATTATCTTTTTAAACAAAACATTATTTAAAATTTCATTAAATTCTACTAGATGCATTAACTCAATTTGATATAAAACATCATTCACATTCCAATGTATTCAGCATATTACTCTCATTCTTAATTTTTTAACAGCATTATTTAGTATTCTCAATCAAAAAATAAAAACAAACAATGAAATCACATTTTACAATTTAAAATTTAAGAATAAAAAACCTACAAACACATAATTTCAATTAAGTGTGAACACACACGCAGCAACTTTTAAGAGAGTATAAACACGTTCTCTTCAATACCCTCTTGCAAAAATCTTTCTCCTAATAAGTGTTTTATTATTACGTATACGTACGTAGTACGTATGCAGCCCTTAAGTATGCAACAACATATTCCTATATACAATTTGCTGTTCTGTTGTTAAAAATATTTCATTCTTTTTTCTATGTACAAAAAATCTTAAAATTTTTTTATGTATGTGTGTTGTTGCATGTTTGTGCACAAATTAAATATGAAGTATTTATTATGACACATTGTGAAGAAGAGAATATTTTGAAAATCATCTTCGTTTTAAGCTACAAAAGGAGAAAGTTAATACACCCAGATGCTCGAATATGTATGTATATATTTGTGTGGAAAAATATCCCAATAGTTTTGCAAGTAGTTGATGTATCGTTTTTTAAAAAAGCCGAGGCCCTTATTAGATTGTAAGACAATCTATCTGTGTACATATGACTCACAGTGGTATATATGTAAATAAAAATTGAGGATATAATACTATAACTTCTAAACGCATTGTCCGATTCTAATGATATTTCCAATATATTTGGATCTAATTTCAAAAGCCTGACAATGACAGAGAAACTACTCCTGTCTTTCCTGCATTATCCACACACGCCTAAATCGTACCATCATACTAACCTCGGACTTATTTAGAAAACTGCTTGTTTTAGTGGTGCTACCCATGCTACCATTCTATTACTCCAAGTGGACGTATGCGTTAGTGAGTTTAACATTCTCAAGTTTCCTTTTCTTTATAGAAAGTACATTTGCTCATTCATTTCGTTCTCCGGTTTTTCAATGTAATTCGCGAACTGCAGAGATGTGTTTAATTTTATACAAGTATTTTATGCATGAACATGAAGTTACAAGTGCAAGTAAATATTGATAAATACAGTCACGCGAAAAAGTATTCGTAAACTAACTCTTAGAAATATTTGAATGATGTTCAATGTTAGCACAGTGCAATGCGAAAAAATCTGAACTTTGGAGCCTCGGTGTCATTTTTATAAAAAAGTGATTATTTTTTCAGACCCATATCTTGTAAACCGTTCGGAATTTTGATTTACTCTCTGAGGCGAAGTGAACATTTATAATCGAAAAAACTTCAAATTCAATATCAAATATAAACTTTAAAAAGTTAGATTTTTTCGTGTTAAAAAATAGTTTCTAAATTAGGCGTATACTTAATATTTGTAATATCAAAAACTCATTAACACGTATACGTGTAGGTGTCGCTAATAAAAGCAGTCCAATTTCACAACGTAAAATTTTCCATATCAAAGGAAAAAATTAAGATAGAGTTTCTTCTTTATTATATGTTCACAGTTTTTGTTGTTTATGACAAAAGCTGCAACTCTGCCTTAGAGAGTAAATCAAAATTCAGAACGCTTTGCCTGAGAAAATGATCACTTTTTTGCAAAAATGAAAACGATGCCCCAAATCTTTGGGGAACCCATAAAAAAGTGCATGTTTTCGGGTAAACCTGGGTGACACCGGTCTTTTAGCACGTAATGGTATTCGTATATTGTTTTTGTATAGAAAAAAGTTTACCCAGTCACCCTTTAAAGTCACATGATACCTATGCTAAACTTAAAAGTATTTTGTGATATTTTGAAGTTAATGCATCAATTAAATCAATTTATTATTATGGGATTTCTTTTTTGAACCACTGTATGCATCCCTATAGAAGCATACCAAATAAAATATATGTATGAATGCACATAACATTAGGGTTTATGGGAGTGTGTGTTTTAAATTTATGTTATGTCCTTGAACGAAGAAAGATATGTTGGAAGAAATTCTTAAAAAAAAATTCTTGAAACCTATTGTTAAACGTTATAATCTAGAAACAGTGGGATACAAACTAATGTAACTCTTTTACGAAAAACTGAAATGAGTGTTAAGGTTTCAGAAAAATAACGTTATATTTACATACTTTTATTTAATTTGTAAGAACGTTTTTATTTTTTAATTTATAAAAGGTTATTTATAAAGTTATGATTGATTTATTATGGGTTTATTAAAATTTTTTTTTAAAATTCGTGTGGTAAACTATTGGTTACATCATTAATCCTTTATATATACGTTAATTTTAATATGTGTTAAAAATGTTTGGCTATTTTAATAATACTCTAAAACAATTACTGTTATAATTAATAATATCAAATATGGATTCATTAACCACTGTGCTTTTTCATCAATTTCAATATGTGATCTTGTATTAAAAGTGAAAAATTAACACTTCAACTTAAACGAAGTAAAACTAAGAATGATGTTTATAAGTTTAATCTGGAAAATAAATAAATAAGACTATGCATGCAACAACGCATGTCAGTCAGCTTGTTTGTCAATTTGTATCACTTCCCAGTAGGAGTTATAGCAAGGAAGTATATAAGGAATCGATAAATTGTGTAGGCACACAGCGGTACTTTTATATACAAACAATCATAAATATGATTTTGTCTTTCCATTTGTATATAAACTGGGTTCTAATCACATTCAATGTTCGTCTCACAGTGCTTTGTTATATGGACAAAAATAGGAAGAAAACATATACTTATATTCAGCTATTCCGTATTTTATATGCTCACCAAGAGAAAATGTGCTTAAATTAAGTAGATGTGATTAACCACTATGGTATGGAGGATGTTATGTGTATTTACTGATGTCCCAATAATATTGGCCCTACACTAACATTATCCAATTCTGATAAATTTCTGAGTTTGATTTCCGTCCGTCCATTTGTCTGTCTGTCCGTCCGTCGGTCTGTGTGTCCATCATTTGATGAAATTTGGCACATACTTCTCTTAGCTCAAGGTAAAAGCCTATTGGAAATGGTTGAAATCAGTCCATTATTTAACCTAGCCCCTATACAAACGAACCCCCCCCCCCCCTCTTATGTAAACGTAAATCTCGTCACAAATACACAGAAAATTTTCCATAACTTCCCAATAAAGTTCGTTAACTCTTACACATTTCTCTTATTCATTTGAATTGTTCCCAACATAAATCTAAACAAAAGTAGGTAAAATTTTACCTCCAATCTTGAACGGACCATCCCATTATATTACCCCACACACTGATTTCGATAGAGTTTTCAAAGTGAGAGTTCCATCCAGGAGCGAGTTGTGTAGGGGTGACCTACCAAACGAATATACCACCAGAAACTTTACAGATGGTTCTAAAATAAACTGTGGTGTTGGTTCTGGTGTCTTCTGTGAAGACGCTCGGGTAAGTATATCTTACCGTCTTCCCAACAACTGTAGTGTCTTTCAAGTTGAAATATTCGCGATAATGTCAGCTTGTAGGGTACTACACGACCTCAATATTCGCGGCATCATAGGAATTTTTGTCGATAGTCAAGCGGTACTTCTCTCACTAAATTCTTATACTACAACTTCCCTATTAGTTAGACAATGCAAGAAGAATCTATCAAGGCTGGGTCGCCTGTCTGACATTACCCATGTTTGGGTCCTTGCGCATAGGGACTATTATGCCAGAACGGGATATGCTCTTGATATCTCCAACGCCGTTCCAGTAGCAACCCCGTTAGGTTTTATCAGGAGTAGCATCCTCAGACTCTATTTTCAAAAGGCTGAAAAAAGGTGGAATAACCTAGACATATGTAAAGGAGCCAAGATGTTGTGATCCTCCTTCAATGAGAAACGCACAAGTCACCTTATAAACCGAAGTAGACGGGATATATCGAGATTAATAGCAGTAATAACAGGACACTGGGTACTAGGCTGACATGCAAGTAGGCTTGGGCTACCCTTCAATGAACACTGTCGCAGTTTCAAAGACAAAAAAAGGAATAAACTATCTTCCATCTTCTCTGCGAATGCCCTGCTCTATCCGTGAAAAGAAACCGTTTTCTTGTCAGTTACTTCATATCTAACCTTGGTGAGATATCCGGATCTAAGCTTAATGATATCCTAAGATTTCTAACTGCTACAGGCTGGAACTATAAAACGGAGTCTCTTCGACTCTACTTGACTGTTCGAGCATAGTGTACTACAACATTAACCAACCAGGTAAAATTTTAATTAAATTTAAAACTTTTTTCCTAAATATAGTCTTCTTGACTAGAATGTTCTAAGAAAAACCTTATATTCTTATAATAATTCTTATAATTTTTGCATAAAACTTATGAATTTCTCAACATTTATACAATTAAGTATATATGTAAGTACACAGTTGAATATATTAAATAAATACATATGCAATTTTTATGAAATATATGTACATACATACATGTTGCAATGTGATGAAATTTTGTTTAATAAAAAAATTATAAAAAAAGTTTAATTGTGCTCACAAGTGTGTGAAATTAAAATTTTATTAAATGCCAAACTGCACTAGATAAAAGTGAAGAAAACTTATAACAACAACATGTGAGAACGGGCAAACTTTGTCTTTTTAAATGCAAACTGTCTACCGGTAATACTCTTCCCTTTTCTAGCGCTATATCGTATAAAGTTTACCTATACGATTATAAGCATAGAAAACTTGTTAAAACTTTAAAATGTTGCAAGTTTTTCTTAAATAATTAATTATAAAAAAAGAAAATTTCGTGTAAATTAGTAGAAAGAATGGCAATGTACAGGATTTGTTAATAACTACTGATATTTAGTTTAAAAATATTTAAAATTAAAAGGCCAAAACATTTTTCATAAAATCAAATAAATTATTTATTGACAGTTTAAAGAGCCTAGAATCAATTATTGACTGTTCCACAATGTGAAAATGTCGATAAAAATTACTTTTGTACGATTTCTAATATAAGATATCCTCTGAGATATATGTCACAATAACTTATGTCTTCCTCTCTCAACAGGGTTGTCAACATCAGATACAAAAGCGCTGAAACTAGGGCGTGGCAACAGATGTACATTGCATCTGCTTATTCACCATTCGACTCCCTGATGCTGGTGATAGACCAACGTCGGTGTTTATGAAACTTGTTAAAGAGACAGAAAGGAAAGGTGAGAAATTCGGAGAATTTTATATAGAGATTCAAGATTGAAGAGTATGGTGCCCCTTTTTAAGTCATAGGCCACCGCCAAAGCTGATTGAATTTCGGAATAACTCTGAAACTAATTGGAAAATATTTACTTGCTATGGAATAGTTTATGACAAGAAATTTTTCAATGTGAAAATATGTAAAAAGGTTATTGGTTATGACAATATAGTTTTCTACTATAGCGGAAATCTTCATAGAATAATCTCTGTGTAACCGGGAAGATGCGTAATCTTGGGAAGACTCTTCAAGAAGAGTATACTGTGAAACAAAAGAGACTTTTGGTATATTTTCTAAGACCAAGTAGACAGCGTAACTGATAGTTATGGTCGATCAAATGAGTAGGATAAAAACATCTAATGGACTCTCATGTTCCACCTGAGATTACCAAAGAGGAGCCGATACGAGGAGAAGGGTAGGCTAACAGAGAGACAGTCTTTACAACTGTCATTGGAGGCAATCAAGACTTTTGCCCCATATAAAACTGCGTGATCGGATATATTCCCTGCACTCTTGCAGATGGTGATGGAATTAGTATTAACTTCACAATCATATTTACTTCACACTTGAAATTCACATATACTACACTTAAATGATAGAAAGCAATACTAGTTCAGAGACACCAATGCCAATAACCCGTCCTACTACAAAGGTATCAAGCCTCTACTTAGCATGGGTATTAATAGTTATAGAACATGTTCTTACTTGTACAACGTGTAAAGTCCTTATGTAGTTAATATAGGCTTATTATTGCCAGTTTAAAAGTAAAATTTCGATAAATTGTCCATTTCAAATGCTAGAAAACTGTCCTTAAACTTTAAATTTTTCAAAAATTTAACAACTAACTTAGGAAGTTTCCATCTAGTGTTGAAATCTACTTCCATTTAGAATAAAATAAATCAAGCATAAAATTACTGGTCGATTTAAAGTCTAACATAAACAAATTAACAACTTATTCAACCAAGACATTTTTCTTGCATGATTTTTTAAATCCTATAACATTAAACAAACAACAAACCAACCATAAAATAGCAAATCAGCAAACACAAATATATACTTAAACTATTACAAGGCTTAAGTGTAAGTAAAATACAAAAAAAAAAATAAACTTTAAATAAAGGGTGCGTGTTAATAACAACTAAATAGATTAAATCACTACAAAAATATAAACAACCCAAGACCCAACAAATCCTAGAGAAACAAGGAAGTGAAATAAGCAAATAGAAAAGGAGCAACACAAAAAAAGGCTTAAACTATAAATATGAAAAGAAAACTATGTTAGTGATAATAAAATATTTTCTAGCCTTAAGTTAAAATAAATATTTAAAATTTAAAGACATATTTAAAGCCTTTTGATTAAGGCCTAATTTAGGCGTTACAAAGTGGTAAACTTAAACATATGAAATGTTTGTGTTTATCTAAACTGTCAATAAAGTGTAACATAAATGAACAAACAGATGGTTTCCCAAAAAGGCCCAAAGAAATCTTGATGATTTTGCATCGTTTCTTTAAATTCAAATTTAATCCAAACATTTCAAACACTAATATTGGCATAACTATAAATATCTTTAAACATAATAGGAGATATAGTCAAATTTATTTTGACATCATACAAATGGAGCCATACTAAAGTGTACGCATTGCTATATAACTATATTTGTTTTGTAAGAAATAATAACTTTATGATTGTACACTTAAAGAAAAATACATTTAAATTACATTGGTTTGTGGTAAAAAATATTTTCAACTTAATTTTCAGATTCAGATTAGAATGATTGAAATATTACTTCCTTGTTGCACTATTGTTATTCATTTTTGGACACCTAATCGTATGATTATTTTTTATTTAGTAATATAAATTAAAATCACACATACGTAGTGTTGTCCTAATATACGTTATTAATGGACACATAAAAACGTTGTCTTAAAATTGTACAATTATTCAAATTAAATACTGTGCGTTGAAGTTATTTTCAGAAGAGAACTATATATGGGAGCTATAACCATATATATACATATATAGGCTGATCTTGAAAACATTTCACAAAATGATTTGTTTATTTTCTAGTTCTAGTCGAACTTTCCCCGTTGATAACTCATTATTTATTTAAGATTAAAGGAATTTTGGAAGTGGACTTTATATAGGAAATATATTTACGATAAGGTGAGAATTCGAAAGTGGACTTTATATAGGAGTTACGACCAATTAAGCGCCGATCAGGAAACAATTTCACTGCATAATTCGTGTTTAATTTTATCCCGATATGGATATTTGTTAATTAATTTTTTGGTTTAATTGTTTTTCGGAAGAGGACCTTATATGGAAAAATATTATATCCGATTTTAATGAAATTTAAAACACATATAACACAACCAATATGTTTTTATATCATTGACATTTTGATCGGAAACTCTTTCCAATCCAATAATAATAAATAATATAAAAATCTTTGAAATCGGATTGGAAACAAAACAAAATGCATTTAAAAACTTTACATGTCGAAGGTACCCAACTTTGAGCCATCGTAGCGCCGACCTTTGGATCTATTTTAAACATTTAAATTTAAGACTCCTTGGCTACGCCCATGTCAAATTTTATCCCCATCAAATCAGCCGTTTAGAAATGGCTAATTTATTTCCATAAAACTTCCATGTCCCCCGGGGCATGTTATCTTGTTGATCTTTCCTCATCTAGGAAGCTTTATAATCTGGTACCAGGGGAACCGGTAGCATACAGGGCAGAATTTCTTTGGGAAAGGTGCACGTGGTGGCTGTGGTTTAAACCCAAATTCTCGGTAAGAAAATGTTGGTTAAAAGACGGATACACGGTAAAGTCTATAATTCGGGATAAGTTCGGTCCTGCTGCCTGCTGTGGGACTAAGCGTTGAAAATGAGATGGTGTCAAGTCTATATGATACAACATGGATGTAGGGGTATGCGGGACTCACCCATCCGTATACGAAGAGTGAGTGTGTCAGATGTTTCTCAATAAGCGTGTCGGATGAATGAAAAGTGTGCTAGGTTGAATGGTAATGGATCTACGGTATCTTATACAAGTGATACCATTGAATTTTCTTTCCTTGTCAGGGTTTATTAAGGGTTTAAAAACTTATCTTTAGCTAATTTGAGAGATTCGTCTACGGATTATTACGTTTCTAGGTGCTATTGCCGATTCAACAGAGACCCTCTGATCTTCGTGTTTGTAAACGGAAGTGATTTAAGAATCTTGGAAGTTACACAAGGGGGCAGCAATATTCAGAGATTAAGAAGCTCAATTTCTTTAACAAACTGCTTGTACATGCGTGTGAGCAAGGCACATGAAGGGGCTGTTTTGAGTCGGCACTCCCTATTGTTTTAATAATAACACCCCTTCGATTATACCGTTCTCACGAAAGTGAGAGGTATAATTATATTACGTAGGTCAATATTAAATATCGCTTATTAAGTCAGTTCAATTTGTACACATTTTGCAAGAAAAACTGACTTTCTTGTGAAAAATTTGGGTTTTCTCCGAATTAACTTGTTTTTACCCTATCACTTAAAGTATTTGGGAAAAATTGACTTTTATATTTTGAATGAAAAACTGGTTATTGGTAGGAAATAAAGGTGATTACAAATTTTACTTCTGAATTATTCTATTATAAGTGATTTACTTGTGGTGCATATGATGAATTTCATCTTGTGTTGTTTAGATAGCATATTACTTTTTGTGAAAAATTTCTATAAATAGGTAGTGTAAGTATGCTACACTGTTCATAAGAACATGAAAAAAAACTATAAAATATAATTACGGTTTCTTTGAGCTTAAGGACAATTTCCTTTGAAAAATCTTTTTAACCTCATATCCAAACAAAATTGAGTTTCGGTAGAGCAAAGGTTAATGTATACATTTCAGTGTATATGGAAGTGTATACAAAGATATTAAGAAAATTTTCCCTAATAAATAAAGTCATTAGCATGTCTTGTTAGGAATTTTAAAAAATTTATGGAAATATGTAGATGACACATTTTTTACACTTCTTTGTTGCCAACAATACACAGATGTATCAACTACATAATTTAGTAACCAAACAAAAAACAAACTTTAAGGAAGTGTAATAATTCTATGAACATGCGAGTGTTAGTTGATTAAACAAAAATTTATTTGACACCAAATGACCTAAAAAGAAAAACAAACACCAAAAGAATATCATCATGATAATCATGGATGACATTGTATGGAACAACTTTAACAGATGTTCCATAACAGTGGAACTAGAAAATAATTTAGAAACATCTGAAATTAACTATTCCACAGTGGGGCAGAATGGAAATTTTTTGGAAATAAATCTGGCATTTCTAAACGGCTGATCCGATCGGGATAAAATTTGGCGTGAGCGAAGCCAAGGAGTATTCGAGTTTAAGTTTTGAAGATGAACCCTGCAGATGCCCCAGGGACGGCGCTGTGGCGGCTCAAAGTAGGGTACCTACGACATGTAAAATTTTTAAACTCGTGCCATTTTTTTAGATTTTTATATTTTGTGAAAGCGCTCGACGAGATCTTGAAAAAACATGCTTGGACATACTACTTATCTCTTATAATATCCGAGTTATAGGCATTTAAAAATTTAGTGATACAAAATTTACCATACCTTGATCCGCCTTTTTTTGAATACCGGGCGTAATTTTGGACCAAATGGACTCAATTTTTTCTTGTTAGTTAGACAACAAAATTTCCAATAATATACAAAAAATTTCAGATCAATATCGTTTACAGATCCAAAAATATACGTTTTTTAATTTAAAAATTCAAAAAATTTTAGATTTTTGGCGTTTTTTTTGCCAAAAATGTGTCTTAACTCTTTTATTAATAAAATAAAATTTGTATTAAGAACATATAACAATTTTATAGTTTTCTAAAAGGTATCTTTACGCAAAACGCTTTGGCGTAAAAAACTTGTCCTATTTTTTGAAAATGTTGCCACTGCGTCCTTCCGAATATGACCTATCTTTTATCAAAACTTCAACTTTGGGCGACATGTTCTAAAATCCCAAAGCTGGGATCAGAAAACTGAAAGCAGTTTTGGAAACCTCAATATGTTTTCTATTTACTCCAAAAGTATTTTCCCAGCCCTGAAAGAAATGTGGACCCTATGGGCAAAAAAGTAAAAAATCCCATTTTTGGGATTTTCATTCCTATTTTTGGGAATTGCGGGATGCCCTTTGACCTTTTCAATTTTTTTTGCATATTCTTATTTGAAATGACAAATTTAACAAGCGTTGAAAATTTCATTGAGTTTTGTTCATAAATAAAGATTTTGTCATATATTACATATTTGTTTAATTTCTAAAACTATGATTTATATCAAAATTTTAATAGGATCGCAGATAGCTACAACAATTTAGTCCATATTTATCCCTTAATATCATTTTTTAGTTAGATATGGAAATTCTCGACCCTTTACAAAATTTCAAGCCAATATCTCAATTACATTCAAAAATATGTTCATTTAAACCTGTGTCCTTTAATTTCATCTTTTTCATATTTTAGTATTAAGTATGACAGCACATATTTAAATCTTATATTTACCTATTTTCTATTTGTTTGCTTATCCTTATAATTGAAAGGTCCTATTATGCTTGAATTTTCAAAAATTTATAACCATTTTTTACCTAAATTTTTTCGACAGATCATTTCGTTCTGTTTCGTTTATGATCATGTAGGTAAAAATATACAGGTAATGATAATTTCGATTCATTCACTAATAAGAAATATCAATGACTGAATTACAGGTTATAGTAATATAGTCCTAAATGTTAATCGGTAGACAATTCGTAATTTTTTACTTTGGAATAGCTGTATCGGAAATGACAAGAATTGGTATATAAGTAAACTTCTCAGATTTTAAGTACCATATTTAATAAATCTACAATGAAGATTACATTAAAGTACGAAGAGTTGTGTTCCGTTTTATGGAGTATATCTTCAAAAGGGCCAGAAAGAATTGAAGACATTTCAAATTATATAAAAACTACAAATAGTAGAAAAGTAGACAAAACAGGCATATCAAAAATTGAAAACTTTTTAAAACTTTTTGATGTAAAAAGTAAGTCTGTGGATGGAAATCAAAAGAAATTTCGATTAAAATTTTGTAGTTGGATGGAAACTACTACGGAAATCTCAACTTACAACACATCAACAGGAGCGCCTTGCAAGTCATACGAAGACTTATGTTCAAGGTAAAAAAAAAAGAGGGTCACACAAAAACTTTTTTCAATCTCAAATGAGGAAATTGCTGATACATTTAACGAAATGCTGAAAAAGGAAAACCAACATATGGATGTCGTACATATTGCAACTATTCTTCCTAATGCATCACCAAAACGACTTAAGCGAATTGTGGAAAGTATACCAACTCCAACATCATAATCAAATTTTACTGAAGAGGAAGCAATAGCGCTTATGTTGGAACTGGGTCTCAGTCGAAATAAGTACCAAATATTAAGGAAAGCTCTGCATGAAAAAGGACACAATATATTACCATCATACAAGGCGATCCAGGAAAAAAAAACAAACTATCCTACTAAATCAACAAAAAATAATGAAGAATTGAAAGAACTGAGAGCTGCGGAAAAAAGCATATTCCAAGAAGAATTTAAAGTTCAGATGGGATTAAACATCGACAAACCACTTTCAAGTTGCGGTAGTACAAATGACGGTAATACGTCGAGAAGGTTTTTTCGTGATTTTGAAATTACTTCAAAAATAACTGGAATCGACAAGGAGTTGCTTCGAAGAGTTAAAACTATTTTAATGGCACTGAATAGTAAACATAAAATTAATGAAAATCGATTTGGGGAATACACATCTGAAATTTCTAAATTACTTGTATCTCTGTATCCATGGAGGGAACTAACACCAACAGTACACAAAGTATTGTGTCATGGTCAAATAATAATTGAATCGAATATTCTTCCACTTGGAGAGTTAACAGAAGAAGCCCAGGAAGCGAGGAATCGAGATTTTAAGCATGTTCAACTATTCAGCTCAAGAAAATGCTCCAGGCAATCACAGAATGAAGATATTTTTAATAGTTTACTTCTATCTTCTGATCCTGTTCTTTCAACTATGCGAAAAAGATGGATTTGTTATGAAACTCTATCATCTCAAAACAAGGAAGATTTAAAGGACTTATATTACCTTCTGGATATGTATACCGATATGACAGATTATTTTATAGAAAATAAGTAGTGTTAGGAATTAACTATATAAGTAGGTTGTAAGAATTAATTGTATTATGTTTAAGATAAACAGTTCAAATAAAAAAAGCTATTATACTAACTGATGATATTGTATTAAATTGTGTTTTATATTTCGGTGGGCGGGAAAGGTAATTTGTGTGGGGTGATTTAGGTGTTGTTGTGCGTGGCTCATAATAAAATTATAATTTTTTTATTTTATATACAATATTATAATAAAATAATTAACTAAATAATTTTTAAAAATTGTCCAAATATTTTATTCAACACCAAATGTATGTTCTGTCATACTTAATACTAAAATATGAAAAAGATGAAATTAAAGGACACAGGTTTAAATGAACATATTTTTGAATGTAATTGAGATATTGGCTTGAAATTTTTTGTAAAGGGTCGAGAATTTCCATATCTAACTAAAAAATGTTATTAAGGGATAAATATGGACTAAATTGTTGTAGCTATCTGCGATCCTATTAAAATTTTGATATATATCATAGTTTTAGAAATTAAACAAATATGTAATATATGACAAAATCTTTATTTATGAACAAAACTCAATGAAATTTTCAACGCTTGTTAAATTTGTCATTTCAAATAAGAATATGCAAAAAAAAAATTGAAAAGGTCAAAGGGCATCCCGCAATTCCCAAAAATAGGAATGAAAATCCCAAAAATGGGATTTTTTACTTTTTTGCCCATAGGGTCCACATTTCTTTCAGGGCTGGGAAAATACTTTTGGAGTAAATAGAAAACATATTGAGGTTTCCAAAACTGCTTTCAGTTTTCTGATCCCAGCTTTGGGATTTTAGAACATGTCGCCCAAAGTTGAAGTTTTGATAAAAAATAGGTCATATTCGGAAGGACGCAGTGGCAACATTTTCAAAAAATAGGACAAGTTTTTTACGCCAAAGCGTTCTGCGTAAGGATACCTTTTAGAAAACTATAAAATTGTTATATGTTCTTAATAAAAATTTTATTTTATTAATAAAAGAGTTAAGACACATTTTTGGCAAAAAAATGGCAAAAATCTAAAATTTTTTGAATTTTTAAATTAAAAAACGTATATTTTTGGATCTGTAAGCAATATTGATCTGAAATTTTTTGTATATTATTGGAAATTTTGTTGTCTAACTAACAAGAAAAAATTGAGTCCATTTGGTCCAAAATTACGCCCGGTATTCAAAAAAAGGCGGACCAAGGTATGGTAAATTTTGTATCACTAAATTTTTATATGCCTATAACTCGGATATTATAAGAGATAAGTAGTATGTCCAAGCATGTTTTTTCAAGATCTCGTCGAGCGCTTTCACAAAATATAAAAATCTTTGTATTTGGGTGAAAAACAAAAAAATGGCACGAGTTTAAAAATTTTACATGTCGTAGGTACCCTACTTTGAGCCGCCACAGCGCCGTCCCTGGGGCATCTGCAGGGTTCATCTTCAAAACTTAAACTCGAATACTCCTTGGCTACGCTCACACCAAATTTTATCCCGATCGGATCAGCCGTTTAGAAATGCCATATTTATTTCCAAAAAATTTCCATTCTGCCCCACTGTGTATTCGAAACTACATTCATATGAATGTATATAGTTTCGAGTAACAATTCATTATTTTGTTGTATTTCTCTAAAAACTGCATACAATTATATTTGTGGGAAAAAATCTACTTTTTGGAACAATAACTTTTTTAAAAGAGTTTGCATATACATAACTATATCCTTTCCGTAAGTGTATTAGAGAAATGATGATTCGTTTGCTCCATAATTTTGACCTAATCAAATATGCACATTGTACACTACTGTACTGATTTGCCTGTCTAACAAAAATCTAATATAGACCAGAAACAAGCAAATGCATTTAAATAGTTTATCCTGCACACATGCAAAAACAACTTCTATATTAACTTGATTAAAGAAAATGTTTCAATACGAAGAACAATATTGACATTGAAGCCAAAGGCAAGAAAATTCATTAAACCGATAACAAATAATTGTTATGAATGTCATACACATGCAAACTCAAACAAGCAGAGACATGCATGAGTATGACAAGAGCATGTTTCTAATCTATTAGAAAAAGAATAACAAAAAATAAAAGCAAACAGAAAAATAAAAAGAGTTTTTTTAAAAGGATACTTTAATGGCATAGTTTAAAGAAAATTGTCACTTACCATTTAGGCATACGTAATATTTGCTAAAAATGTACAAAATAGAAAATAAATTAGATGTAAATAAATAGAATATTTTTCATACGATTGAAACATCAAAAGAGTTTGACATGCTTGACAATATGATTCATTAGCATTCAACAGATTATCTATATATGAATGGCGATCTTGATCGTCATTCATATAGATTTTGTCATTTGTAACACATAAACCCAGCAAAAATAAAACGAAGTACTTCTAAAAGAATAACATTTATCACCACTTCAAAAGGAGCAGGTGAATTTTTTTCCTTCTGATGTTAAATGACTTCCGAAGAATCGAAAATAATTATATTTTTTCATTGCCGAAGATATATATTTTGTTCTCTCATTTTTATGAGATAAACAATTTTTTAGGAACTTGTATTAAATTAAATTATTAATATTAATATTATTTAAGTCAAATTAGTTGTATTCTATAATACTACAATTTCACTTCCGAATAACTTCCAAAAAAGAGCATAAAAATGACTTCTTGAGAATGACTTTAGAAGTAGTGAATTTGGATTCAAATAAAAAGGACATCATATTAATATTATTTAAGTCAAAATAGTTGTATTCTATAATACTACAATTTCACTTCCGAATAACTTCCAAAAAAGAGCATAAAAATGACTTCTTGAGAATGACTTTAGAAGTAGTGAATTTGGATTCAAATAAAAAGGACATCCCTCCTATGACAAGCCTGTGTTAAAATCATCACTTCTTCAGTTCTTTTTCAGTACTTCCATGGAGTAAATTGTACTTCTCTTTCGCCTCTTTGGAAGTTCTTTTTTTGCTGGGAAAATATTGATTGTAGACGATCTTGCCATGTCTGTCTGCCCGTCCGTCCGTCCGTCCGTACGTCTGTCTGCTGTAATCTCGATAGGGACCACACGAAAGATGCTAGACAGTTGACATTTTTCATAAATATTCTCTATTGATAACATTTGTTTGGTATTAAAAATGAGCAATATCGGTCCATGATTTCGCCTAACCCCCATAAAATACTGTGAAGTTTTTTAGCAACAAAAATCTCTATACACTTTTTCAAGAGGATCATTTCATAACTGAACGCTCATAACTATTTATATCAATACATCGTCGAAATTCAACATATACATACATACATGTTTTATAGCAGCGACACTCTCTGAATTTCATGACAATCTACCATATAAGGCACCCCTCAAAAAGTCACTTTAACGCTCATAACTATCTTAATAATACGTAATTCGATATGTCGAAATTTGACATAAACAAGTTTTGCAAGAACAAACATAACTAAACCAGAGTTTAAGAGAATTAGGCCAAAAGCTAAATACAAAAGCAATTAATAATTGAAAAAATGTCAGTAAAGCATTTTAATACGTTAAATTTATTCAAAACATTTTATCGTAAATTAGTATTTAATTATTAATTTGAATCTATTTAATTATACCCTACACCACTTTAGTGGGGAGGGTATATTGGGTTTGTACTGATGTTTGTAACGCACAATATTATTGGTCCTATACCCACCTTAAAGTATACCAATCGGCTCAGAATCATTTTCTGAGTCGATTTAGCTATGTCCGTCTGTCCGTCCATCCATGTAAACCTTGTAATCAAACTACAGGTCGCAATTTGAAATTTGGTACATGATCTTCTATTGTCCCAGGGACGAAGTCTATTGAAAATGGTTAAGATCAGTCCATTATTTCTCCTAGCCCCCATACAACTGAACCCCCCAATAGGGATTGTAATCCTTGTAATCAAACTACAGGTCGCAATTTTGGAGATAATTCAATGAAATTTGGCACATGATATTTTATGGTATCTTAGACGAAGCCTATTGAAAATGGTTAACATCAGTCCATTATTTCACCTAGCCCCCATACAACTGAACCCCCGAATAGGGCTTTTAAACTTTGTAATCAAACTACAGGTCGCAATTTAGGAGATAATTCAATGAAATTTGGCACATGATCGTTTATGGTACCGTAGACGAAGCCTGTTGAAAATGTTTTACATCAGTCCATTATTTCACCTAGCCCCCATACAACTGAACCCGCCGAATAAGGCTTTTAAGTTCATAATTATGTTTAATATACTCATATCTCGACAAAAAGCTGCAAAAACCAAGCTGTATACAAGAATTGATGACCCTCACGAATTCCATAATAATAGGTTCTCATATGACCCTAGCCCCTATGAAAAGCCCCATCAAAATTTCACTTAAATGTCCACAATTTTATTCAACAAAAAACGGCTTAAGTATGTATATCTAAGGCAAGGTACAATTCAACTTAAATGCTTTATTATGGCAACTAAATCACATTATATTTTTGTCAAAGGTGTAGGGTATTATATGGTCGGCCTCGCCCGACTATAATTTCTTACTTGTTTTATTGTTGGTATTTTTCAAGTGGAAACAACAAAATGAACCAAATATTATAGATATATAAATGTTCAAATAACCATATACTTACAGATTTATTTAAATTTTTTATTAACTAAATAAATAAAAACCAAATTTATTACATTCGAAGTGATTCTCATAAACAAAGAACTCTTATTAAAACTGAAAATTTCTATCTAAAAAAGTTAAAGTGCTTAGTAACAAGTTCTGAAATTAAAAAAAAAATTTTTTTAATGAAATTCAAATTAAAAACCTCTCAATTTGCTATGGTTGTTGGGCAATAAGCAGCGGTTAATTATAAGTAAGAAATTATGTAGTTGTTGTTGTAACATCTATACAACATCTCTGCATCAATGGCCTAAAAATTGTGAATGAATGACCCCATATTGGTGTATTGCAATCTATGGGTAAAGAGAATACTATAAACTGGTGATGATCAAATGTATCCTCGGCCTTTCTTAGAATGATTTGACATGGGATCGAACCAACACAAAATCTGGTACAACGGGTATCCAGTTGCCGGCAGGACTTTGTCCTGGCTGGTCAGTCGGTTGAGGTACTTGTGGTCACTAAAATAAGTCTGACTAATTAAATATACATCTGTGTATTCGAACCACCAATTTCGTCCCTACGAGCTATTGCCGACACAACAGAGCCTTCTCAGTAGTGTATTTTGGCGACTTTAAGAGGTCGGGGAATGCACTGGGGTGAGTCTTTGGATGATAAGAATGTTTGTAGGGACATGACATTCCCCATAGCATCAATAGGGTGTTTTCACCAGATGTTGGGTCCGCCCCTTCTATCGGCTCTAACCAGTGATTGACTTTTCCTTTGTCGGGGTTTGATTGAGCCTGACTCATGATACCTGTCATTCCTCAACGGAACTGCTATGGCAAGAGATTGGAAAGCTTTCTTTCTTTCTTCAGTGTCTGCTATAGGCAGGTGATGAAGAGTTTTGAGGATGATTTCGCTTTAGCAGATTTCGAGAAGTGAAGAACTGATCTAAATATATCATCGTGAGATAATCATTCAGTTCAAAGTTGTGACCTATCCCCATGATAGTACAGTCGTCGCATTAGAAGATTTAGTATTGTTGATGACGTCTGCAACTAAAGCTGGGTTATGGGCATGTGATGTGTCCGTGACTGGAGGGTTGTGAAGTTTGCCTTATCTCTATCTCTAGGTGCTCAATGGGAATGTCTGCAAACATAAACAAGACCCTGTTAGCCTTCTTCGTCGTTTTATAGAGAACTCAAGTACAGTTATTTAAGTGATCTATTATATCGTGGATCCAAGCGTAGGTAAAAAATAAGATATTATAGTCGGGCAAGTAAAAAAGTGCAAGTAAAAATAAGGAACATTTCACATAAGTCAAATTTATGTCTCCAGATATTAAATTGTGAATTAAGGAGGACATAGGACTATAATTGATCCTACGCCCATATAGGAATCCATTGAAAAAATGATTTTAATGTTCATTTTTGTCTTAACAGTATGGCGATGAAATTTGTCATAAACAACTTTTATTGGGATCAAAATATTTCTGCAAAAATTTGTGATGATCGGTTCATAATTGACACTCCCCTCCAGAGCGTCAATTACTAGCTTACAAATTACTTGTACTGCGAAGAAATTCGACATGAAAGAGTTTATCTTTGTACCAAATTGTACGATGTTCGGTCCATAAATAACCCTATCCCCCATATAAGGTACCCTCCAGAAATTTAATTGAAGGCAAAAAGATAACTATACTGGTTGGAATATAACACTCTGGCTTGTTTTCAATTAAAAGTACCTTTTCTATTGCAGTGTAGTGTTAAAACATTTAATTATTTCCAACTAAATTGAATACAAATTAAAATGTGTAAATTACCTTTACGTAATATTAAACGATAGTTAAATAAAATCTCTTTATAAATCGATAAAACATTAAAAAAAAAACTAACCATAATTTACTGATTATAAATATTTGCTTCAATAATTGAATTAATTTCATTTCAAATATTTAATTAGTAACAAGTTGTTAAACATCAATTTAAATTAATACGATTATTTGTAATAATTTCTAAAAGCATATGTCGTTTCTTTTTGAATGATACATAGTTATTAATTTTAATTTAAATACTTTTATTAACATTTCAAAGCCAAAGTCATATATGTAATGGTGCTTAATTAGTTATCATTTTAGGAGAGGAGTAGACTGTCAAATTAAAAGGAATAATTTATTAATAAAAAACTTTTCTTTTTGACATAAATGGTTTTTTGGGGAATAAAATAAAAGTGATATTCATTATTAGTAGGCGATAAATCATTCAGTCACTGACTCATTAACAATACTCAGTTTTATTAATAAATATTTTTACAATTTTTTTTCTCCAAATTTATATGTAGTCAAACACAAGTATAGATAAGATAACATACATTAGGTTTATAAATATCCTTTTATCAATAAAAAAAAAAAAAATACAATGAATATTGAAAAAAACGCTAAAATAGAAAAATGCTTCATGAATTTGATAGAATTCTTACTAAGAATAAAAAGCAAACACACTCAAAATACGTCAAGGAAGGAAGAAAGGAATCCTTTAAAACAGCTGCAAGTAACCTACTGCAATATCAGTCAAGATGTAAAAGGAAATAAAATCAACACACATACTCAACTATATACTTAATATCCATACTCACACGCTTAAAATCGAAGAAATCTGTGCCCAATAAGCAAAAACCTTTGAAATAATGTAAATATGTATTTGAAAACATATTCAAATTACATACATAGCCTTTGAGAACAAATTTGAAAATTTTTGTTTTCAAATGGAAAATTATGGCCTTCTCAAACAAAAAGGCAGTTAGAAATCAAACGTATTTTTCGAATGTATTTCAAATTTAAAAAAAGGCTAGAGGTAAGCTTGAAACTAAAAAAAATTTCAAACGTATTTCAAGTATTCTTTATTATTATTTTCATACATATTTCAAACCCTAATTATAATGCAAAATATTGCAAAATTCATATATTTTTTTACATCACCTGAAAATAAAACATTCATACATTTATTTTAGCATATTTTTCTTTTACATCTCCGATTATTTCTTCTATATTTAACGTTTTTTCGCTCCCTTGCTGTAGAAAAAATGTTCTTTTTTTATTTTTCTAAAATAATTTATTTTTTGAAATAAACTTTTCTAAGTTCAATTAAAACAAAACTTTGAAAATTTTATAAATATCACACATTATATTTTTTTAAACGTTTTTTGAAATTATCATGTTTATTTCAAAGGCTAAACTTTAAAATTTGAAAACAATTTGGAAAATACATTATTTAGTTAAGAAAATTTTCAAAAATATTCACAGGTTTGAATCGATGTTTATTGGGTGTGTTGGAATAATATTTATTTGAAAGTATAAAATCAATATTATAGAAAAATCTCGCACACACAGGCAAACCAAAATGAGAAAAATCATACACATGCCATTAAATACACCAAAACCCGTCAATCAGCCATTCCCTCTACTTCATTCATCTATTCATTCACTCGTACATTTATACAGTTTGTCAGTCATTTAGTCAGTAGGAGCTGGAGCAGTATATGCTGCTGACGCTAAGGCTTTTTCTACCATTGTTATGTCAAGGTGAATTTCAATGAAACTACTTGCATACAATACCAAAAAAAGTTAAAAGGAAAAAATGGAATAAAAAATCTTTTGTTGTTTGAAGAATGGAAAAAAATTGTACTATTTATGTAGAAAAATTTTGTATTTCGACAAATTTCAATATAAAAAATTCAAAAAAAAAAAATAATAAATAAAAGAAAATAATAAATGATTTGAAATCTAGGAAAAGTCAAAAAAAGCAAGGTTAGTAATTTAAAGAAGAATTTTGTTTGGAAATAAGAGAAACATGATATATAAGAACAATGTTTATTTTTATTTAGTAATTTAATTCCAATTATTATGCCTTCTTACAAAAACCGGGTAAAAGAGCTACACAATGCCAAAACCGTATTGACCCATATGCTTGTCGTCATTTTTGTTGAAGGCACTGAAGGTTATTGCTAATACAATGGTTAAAGCGAGATATTATAGACAAATTGACTAGAATATTTTATACACAAAAATCTCTACAGAATTTAATTTAGGATGGGTTCAGAATTGTTCTTACCGCCCCATTCCCTTCCGGAAATGATGATTTGACCCACAACTGGCTAAAAATACATGTATAGTGTTGTAATTTAACACAAAAGTTTTATAGGATCAAAACTCCCACTATCTCTTCTGTGAGGATCGGTCCATAATTGTGAGCCATATAAGGTCAACTTCAGAAAACCCTTATAACTGGCTTAATAATACCAGTATACTGGTGAGATTGGTCAGAAACAAGTTTTACAGGAACTTAATTCTCTCTGACAAAATTTATGAGGTCCATAACTGACCCTATCTCTCTCATTAATTCTGTAGAGCTCGGTCCATAATCGATATGATCATTAATGCATATAACACTCTAAAAATACATGTATAGTTATGAAATTCAACACAAAAGTTTTATAGGATCCAAACTCTCAATACCTATTCTATGAGGGTCGGACCATAATTGTGAGCCATATAAGGTCAACTTCAGAAAACGACATTAACCCTCAGAACTTGCTTAATCGCTTCATAACTGACCCTATCTCTCTCATTAATTCTGTAGAGCTCGGTCCATAATTGAGCCTCAACTCAACCAAATACTCTCGAACCACCACGACACATCAGAAAGAGAGAGTGAAGAAGATTTTGAACCATAATAGGCTTTTGGTATATCCTACAACTGGATCTAAACAGCTTTTTAAGATAAAACAATGGAATAATAATTGACCCGCTGACCTATGTATATATGTATAGTCTAATTAAAAACATATAATATAAGGGTTAGATTCAGTAAAAAAGAGAATTCATACTACATCAGATCCGAAAAATACTTCTAAGCCACTATCAATTACAAAGAAATTGATTCAGAGTTTAACTGTCCTCTCGGTATGCTCTAAATTCGTCTGGATACCTTTCTAGATTTCACTTAAGGCTTTCCACAACCTAAATGCAGTATTAATAGCTCTATTTTTATTTTATCCACAAACTTTTATTTTAACTTTTAACATTATACTATATTGCATACAAGTTCAAGTGCTAATTATCTTGTGTACTTGGAAAAATCTTGTAAAATTTTTGTAAAAAAAAGAAATTATAATAAATGATAGTAAAAGATAATTATAAATAAATTAATATTAAAGTTGCTGCTGCATAAACATCAATGTGCAACATCCGCACGATACAAATAACAATGAATAAAGTTACTAGTGGTGGCTTTTGAAAATTTGTAAGTTTAATTTTAATTTATTTAAAGACTATTTTATGTTAATTGTACAGCGATTAAGTTATAATTGTTTTCCTTATTAATTTTAACACAATAATAGCAAAGAGTAATGAAAGAAAATGTTTAAATTATGTATATATTTGAGAATATTTTGAATATTTTGAATATTTAGACCACGAATAAATTCACGGTAATGGTTGCAAGAGAATATGAGAGGACTATTTGGTTTTAAACCAGTAATAAGCGTTAAAATAATTGTCTGATGAAGACCTTATATGGGTAATATGATCAATTAGTGGTCGATCTTCATAAAATTTGCTAGAGAAATCTTCGTATAAAACTTGTTTATGTCAAATTTCATCAGTGTACTCGTATTTTGAAGCCAATAATGAGCGTTAAAGTCATTTTCTGAAGGGGACCTTGTACGGGGGTAGAGTCAATTATGGACCGATCTTCACATACTTCATACTGTTTATGTCGAATTTCGTTGCTATACTCATAGTTTTAAGCCAGTAATAAGTGTTAAAGTATTTTTCTGAAGGGGATCTTATATGAGAAGTAGAGTCAATTGCAGATCCTGATAAAATTTGATAAGTGCAAAACATGTTTATATAGAATTTCATCGATATTCTTCGTTGACTGATAGAACTGTTTTCAGAGGGAATGTGAAAACGTGTACCGATATTGCCCATTTTCAATACCAAACAAACCTAAAGCAGTGAAGATTTTAACACAGGCTTGTCATAGGAGTGATGTCCTTTTTATTTGATTCCAAATTCAGTACAACTTCTAAAGTCATTTTCAAAAAGTAATTTTTATGCTCTTATTTGGAAGTTATTTGGAAGTTATTTGGAAGTGAAATTCTAGTATTATAGAATACAACTAATTTGACTTAAATAATATTAACATTAATAAGGGTAATAGACACTCATAAAAATATATGAAAAAAAATATATCTTCAGAATTGAAGTCATTAAACATCACTTCCACAGAAGGTAAACAAATTCACATAGTGCTGCTTTTGAAGTGGTGATAAATGTTATTCTTTTTGCTGGGCCTCTTTCAAAAAACAGACGGACGGACATGGCTTGATCGTCTTAGTATTTAACAAGGACCCAGAATATATGTGTATACTTTTGTGGGTCTATCACAAATAATTCGATGTGTTACAAAGGGAATGAGAAATGGCCTACTATCCAATAGTACTAATCTTGGTGCAAAGTTCATCCAAATCGATTTTTTCAGTTGGGTCACTTGAGACGAAATTGCCCATATATGCATTAGAGTTGGGGCTACCTTAATGTATATCATTACTTATAAAAACACATGTTATGACACTAATGGCTCCATACTTTCAAACGCCAATCATTATGTCAGATTGCAGCAAAAGAAAAGTTTTTATTTGAGTATTTTAAATTTCGTTCTCACCAGACATCAATTCCGATGATAAATAAACATTTATATTTGAGGGTTATTTGTGAAAATGATAATTTATAATAACAAAAACACAAAATACTTAATACACAAATATGTACATATATGAAACTTTAACATGGCCAATATAACATAAACATATTGACAATAATTATTGTTTGGTTTTTGAATGATGAAGGAAAAACCCCAAAGAAAAACCACAAAATTATAATCAAAATGCTAAAGAAATAATTGCTAATATAAACTTTGAACATGTTTTACTTATTGCATATTGGTGTATTATTTGTTTGTTTATTTGTGCAACATTCAACGTGATTTTGTGGCTTATAAAAATCGTTGAAACTTGCCAATTGGCTGGATGTGCGGCGCGTTGTTTTGTATTATTTGCTGCACAGCACATCGCAGCTTAATTATGCGGTTCTGTTAGTTTGGGGTTTTCATTTTTTCGTTTGGAAAAATAATGACATCATTGTTTGGCGCAATATGTGGGTTATTCAACACAATACCTGTTTGTTTAGTGACAAAAAAACACGCTTGCAGAGTTCTGATATAATTGCACACATACGACACATCCAAATGACATAAATAGCAACAAACGACATCATGAGCATCGTCATCACCATAAAATATGATTGTTAATAAGCACGCTTGTTATGTCTGGATAATTTAAAAGAGTTTATCAAGGAGTAAGTACAATACTGTAGTGTTTCACAAACTAAAACAGTTGCACAATAGTCTACGATTTTGTATTCCTAAATAGCATGAACTAGCAACTAAAATCGTTTAAAATTTTATTCTTATTTTTTGGTGTATTTTAGTAATCCAGTTTTTATGTGCATTCAACCACTCAGTTTTTTGACGAATACAAAGGTCGATTTTTAGGTTCCTATAGCTTCATACTTAGTTTGAAACTATCTACAAAAATTAATAGTACAGTGTGTTGATGATTTTTTGCTTTTCTAAAAGTCATTCGTAATTTTTCTGTATGTAATGGTGTCACTAGAATATGTTGTGGTAATTTTGTTTATTTACAAGACCGTTAAGCGAAAAATTAGTCTCATTATTGATCACAAATTTGCCATAAAACATTGAGTCAGTTTCGATATATCAATGACTGATTTTCAAAATAAAATTAGAGCATAAAACTTATTTTCATTTATATTGTAATTTTAGCTAAAATATTAGTTTTCATTAGAATTTCCTGTTAGGTTGATATAATAAAATGTGTATAATTTTAATTTTATTATACCCTTCACCATCGTGAGAAGGGTATGAATGTCTAAGTGCTTTACGTGAACACCTGCCTTATTTCACGGCGGTCTTTTTCAACCACTGGGTGAGCTTTTGCAACAACTCACCACCGCCCCATTGCGCGTCTTACACGCCGGTGGCTATTTTCGTATATGGAATTTCCGGTCCAGTATAAGTGCACTTTGCTCGAGTGCTCGACCTATCCAATCTTTTGCCATAGAAGTCCCGTGGGGGAAGGACAGGTGTCACGAGCAAGCTCAATCTAACCCCGACAAAGGAATACTTTATATGTAGAACATACACACTACTGAGATGGCTCTGTTGATTCGGCAACAGCATCTAGGGGACGTAATTTATAGTCGGATAATTTTAATTGACAAGACTTATTTCAGTGGCCACAAAGACCCACTGTGATAAGTTGAGCACGTTTTAGAGTAAATTCCAACAGGGCAGTGACGATCTTGCACCATCTCACTCCGTTTTGCCAAACCTTAGTTCAGCACTTCTCTCCCGTCTCTCCAACCATCACTCCATACGTCACTCCATCCGACTAACCTCTGATACAACTCAGAATCCCTTCAATCCATCAGATACAAGTTCCTGATGGTACACCAACACCTCGTATACCCAATCCTTGCATTATCAACTCAATCCAACATTATTAATCCACAGTCATGCTCTGTGGTTTGTACCGCTCCTAAAATCTAGGAGAGGTAATAGAAACGTATCATGAAAATTATATATTTACCTTGTATTAATCTTTTATCCAAGCACCCCCTCCCTGCGAGTTTAGGTTTAAAACACAGCCACTACGTGGATCCCGAAGGAAGCTCAATCAACTAACCAGCCAGGACACTGTCGTGCGGGAAACTGGCCACCCGTAGTTCCAGATTATGTGGTGCTCTGGTTAGTCCCCATGTCAAATCATACCAAGGACTAGCCGAGGAGTGGAGTGACATCACCAGTTTATAGTTTCGACAGACTAGAGATACTGGCAGCACCTCTTTACCCCGGGAGGGTATATATAAGTTTATCATTCCGTTTGTAATTTCTACAATATAATTTTTCTATAAAGTATATATATTCTGTATCCTTATCGATAACGGAGTCGATTAAGCAATGTCCTTATGTCTGTCTGTCAGTTGAAATCAATTTTCTGAAGACCCCAGATATCCTTGGGATAGAAATCTTCAATAATTCTATCTGACATGCTTTCGAGAAGTTTAATATTTAAAATCATCAAAATCGATTCATAAATTATGAAGATATGAGCAAAAATCCGAGACGACCTCTGAAAATTTCGAAAAAAATTACTATTTTTTGGATGCAGACTCATGAAAACAACAACAACGTACAAATTGTGTTTGTTGTTTATAATAAATAGTAAACCGCTGGAAACCAACATTATTATATTTTTTTTTGGCACAGAGATGTCACAGAGCATTTATAAAAGAAATTCGATTTTTTTGAAAAATTAAAGAAAAATTAAAAAATTCTTATATTTAACACTACGGTGAAGGGTATATAAGATTCGGCACAGCCAAATGTAGCATTCTCACTTGTTTTTATTTAATTTAGTAACAAAGCATGTATGTACATATGTAAGTATGAGTGATAAATTTTTGAAGGTGATAAATAAATATTAATCATACGTACTGATGATCTAGTTGTGTAGTATTATGTACTATATTGAAATTCAAGTTTAGGTTCCAACTTCCGTTGTCCATGAAATACTTTACTTTTTAAAGTCATTACATACATAAGTACATTACGATAATATCAACTCAAACACATTTGAAGAAACTTATTTTATCTTCTTTTGTTATTCATTTATCTATAACGTATTTCGTCTGTCATCATAAAACCATTAAAATACATTTTATTACAAATATGGAAATGATTTCCTTTCATTTCATTCATTATTATTTTATGTACAATATGTGTAATTTCACTCATAATGTCTTTTTATAATATGCGGAAATGCACTGAGGTTTGATTATCGTCATTATTAACTGATTATGGTTTATTGTATTTAATATGATAATAATGAAATTATTATTTTATTTTATTAAATGTATTTATTATCATTCAATATTATCATCTACTACTTGTGCTCAAGTCAATATTATCTTTAGCTGTGGGAATTAAGTTTTTATTTCACATTAAACAAGTGTGCGATGTATCAATATAATTCTATAATATAATAAATATTATTAACACTCAATTACATGTGCAGTATAGAAGATTAAATGCAAATTGTTGATTATGACTTTGAAAACAGTTTTATTGTTTAAAATAATTTATACAAAATTTAAAAATAAATACAATTTGAATTTCCTTTATTTTCTAAATAGTTTTAATATAACAATATACATGTAACTTAACTTTTATTAATAATATATACACTAATACTTGGTTAAATTCTATTTATACAATTTTCTATATTCAACATTCAACTGACATTTCTGTTTCTTTAATTTCATCTCATCTAAAGTCCATTTGTAAAATGTTTTCTGTCTTTTCAAAAGTTCATAACGATACAATATGTAGAACAAAAGTAACAAACGTTTGCATTTATTAATTTTTATATTGAAACGTTGTTTTCTCCTGGGAGAGAGAAACGAAAGAAACATTAAAAGCAAATGAAAGCATGGAACAGTACGAAAAATTAATAAAACCTCAACTCCTTAAACATCCTTATTGACGGATATACTAACACATGCATACAAATGTATACAGTTAAATAGTAATTAAGGAGAGAGATCAGTTGAACTTATATTAAATTGAACCCTCCTGATGCTACCAGGTTGCCTTACTTTAGCTATCAGACCTACATATATGTCGTGCACAGTTGACCATTTGGCCTACAATGCAAAAAGCACTTCAAGTCTTCCTCAAAATTTTAAATAACCACCATCCTTTCCTAATGTTTCAGACAGGTTTTGGAAGCTCATTATCCAGTAAATTGCGATTTAAGACGAAAAAGTTTAGTATCGCATAAACGACACTAAATACCAGGCGTGGAAAATTGAAATTTTGAAATATTATTAACTTACTTATAAGGAAAAGAGTACTTTTTTAGGTTTTGAAGTAGTAATCTAATTATCCGCAACACTATAGACTAGAATAGACCATAGACTAAACTATAGACTAGAGTATGGACTGGACTATAGACTAGACTATAGTCTAGTATAAAATAATTTATAAACTATAGACTAGACTATAGACTAGACTATAGACTAGACTATAGACTAGACTATAGACTAGACTATAGACTAGACTATAGACTAGACTATAGACTAGACTATAGACTAGACTATAGACTAGACTATAGACTAGACTATAGACTAGATAGACTAGACTATAGACTAGACTATAGACTAGACTATAGACTAGACTATAGACTAGACTATAGACTAGACTATAGACTAGACTATAGACTAGACTATAGACTAGACTATAGACTAGACTATAGACTAGACTATAGACTAGACTTATAGACTAGACTATAGACTAGACTATAGACTAGACTATAGACTAGACTATAGACTAGACTATAGACTAGACTATAGACTAGACTATAGACTAGACTATAGACTAGACTATAGACTAGACTATAGACTAGACTATAGACTAGACTATAGACTAGACTATAGACTAGACTATAGACTAGACTATAGACTAGACTATAGACTAGACTATAGACTAGACTATAGACTAGACTATAGACTAGACTATAGACTAGACTATAGACTAGACTATAGACTAGACTATAGACTAGACTATAGACTAGACTATAGACTAGACTATAGACTAGACTATAGACTAGACTATAGACTAGACTATAGACTATAGATAGACTATAGACTAGACTATAGACTAGACTATAGACTAGACTATAGACTAGACTATAGACTAGACTATAGATAGACTATAGACTAGACTATAGACTAGACTATAGACTAGGACTATAGACTAGACTATAGACTAGACTATAGACTAGACTATAGACTAGACTATAGGACTAGACTATAGACTAGATTATAGACTAGACTATAGACTAGACTATAGACTAGACTATAGACTAGACTATAGACTAGACTATAGACTAGACTATAGACTAGACTATAGACTAGACTATAGATTAGACTATAGACTAGACTATAGACTAGACTATAGACTAGACTATAGACTAGACTATAGCCTAGATTATAGACTAGAGTATCCAAAAAAAACTACATATCTTAAAGCCTCCTAAAATTTGATCAATTTCTGTCCTCTAAATTTATTGTTAAGCAATTAAAGAGTCCGACTAGCACACAGAAACACTTGTATGGATAACCCAATTACCTCAATTTTTATGCGGAAACTACGAAATGGGAGATAAACATGAACGCATTTTAATTTAAATTAGTGGCAACAGTAAAAACATGGCAGTCATATCAGAACACTAAAGAATAAATTGTTAAATTTTTATAACTGAACTCTCTCTCTCTCTACCTCTACGAGCATTTAAATAGACCAGAATCTTCAAATTGGAAAGACCAGAATACTATCTGCTAAGCATTTAACAAATTTAAATCAAAGAAAACTGTTTACTTATTAATTTGCCTTTAATATCATGCTAAGTATAACTCACAACATTTTCAGGTTTCATTCCCCAGTTAGAGTTCTCTCATAAGTGCATTCTTTTAAACGTTCATCTTTAGCAAATATCATGTAGTTCCATACTAAAACGACTACTAACAACAGGCTTTCAAAAAGTAAATGAGGAAAAACTGCAAAATAAAAAAAAACAACAGAACAGAAAAACACCGATGGACCGACAAACAGAAAACAACGAGATAATACAAATGTAACTACGTGTACATCACTGTACACTTTAATTCTAAAGCAAAGAAGGATGCATGTCACGTAACAGTATGTCTATCTCTATGCCATATTGTACCACTGGAAAGAAGTCCGTTTCTTTAGCTGCATGGGTGGGACTTTATGTGGCTCATTAACTTACAGGCATTTCGAAGTGTGGCTTAAAAGCAAAATCTTGTTGTGTGCGCATTTAAAGTGGTCAGTTTAATAATAAAAAATGTTACACAGTCATTTAACAACATCAACTACTGCAACTAGTTTGTACCATTAGATGGTCAGTCAGTCCAGTCCTTATTGCAGTACTAAATGCACGCGGTGAAATTATCTAAAATGTTTTCACGTTTTTAATATAAATTAAAGAGATGCTGCACAAAAGCAACTCATCCCTCCTCTTAAATGTTAATTGCATTTTATTGGCTGTAAAGCAATAAACTTGCAACTGAGTGTAAGAAGTCAAACAGGAAAAACAAGGTTTAATTAAATTTTACACTTAAATTACAATCAGCATTAATTTTACATTTCAACGTATATGTATGTAATAATAACAAATTTCACCAGCTTCTGCAAATCATTTAATCTCTTGTATTAAATTAAATATATTGCTTTTTAAGTCGCTATTTAAGACTTCGGCGGTCAAAGAGATAATTAAACAAATTCAAACACATTCAATCATCACATATCAATCACATTTAATGCAGCCATACTTATAATTTAATACTTGTACAGTGTAACCAAAATTTAAGCATACAATTGAAAATGCCGAAAGAAATAAAGGATACAGACTAGACTATAGACTAGACAAAAAACTAGAACTATAGACTAGAAAGGTAGGTAGAACTATAGACTCGAACTATAGACTAGAACTGTAGACTAGAACTATAGACTAGACTACTAGACTAGAACTATAGACTAGAACTATAGACTATAACTATAGACTAGAACTATAGACTAGAACTGTAGACTAGAACTATAGACTGAACTATGGACTTGACTATAGACTAGACTATAGACTAGACTATAGACTAGACTATAGACTAGACTATAGACTTGACTATAGACTAGACTACACTAGACTATAGACTAAATTATATACTAGACTATAGACTAGATTATAGACTAAATTATATACTAGACTATAGACTAGATTATAGACTAAATTATATACTAGACTATAGACTAGATTATAGACTAAATTATATACTTGACTATAGACTAGATTATAGACTATACTATCGACTAGACCATAGACTAGACTATAGACTAGACTATAGACTATACTATAGACTAGACAATAGACTAGGTTATAGACTAGACTATAAACTAGACTATAGAATAGACTATAGACTAGACTAGAGACTAGACTATAGGCTAGACTATAGAATAGACTATAGACTAGACTAAGACTAGACTATAGCCTAGACTATAGACTAGACTAGACTATAGACTAGACTATAGACTAGACTATAGACTAGACTATAGACTAGACTATAGACTAGACTATAGACTAGACTATAGACTAGACTATAGACTAGACTATAGACTAGACTATAGACTAGACTATAGACTAGACTATAGACTAGACTATAGACTAGACTATAGACTAGACTATAGACTAGACTATAGACTAGACTATAGACTAGACTATAGACTAGACTATAGACTAGACTATAGACTAGACTATAGACTAGACTATAGACTAGACTATAGACTAGACTATAGACTAGACTATAGACTAGACTATAGACTAGACTATAGACTAGACTATAGACTAGACTATAGACTAGACTATAGACTAGACTATAGACTAGACTATAGACTAGACTATAGACTAGACTATAGACTAGACTATATACTAGACTATAGACTAGACTATAGACTAGACTATATACTAGACTATAGACTAGACTATAGACTAGAACTATAGACTGAACTATAGACTACTATAGACTAGACTATAGACTAGACTATAGACTAGACGATAGACTAGACTATAGACTAGACTATAGACTAGACTATAGACTAGACTATAGACTAGACTATAGACTAGACTATAGACTAGACTATAGACTAGACTATAGACTAGACTATAGACTAGACTATAGACTAGACGATAGACTAGACTATAGACTAGACTATAGACTAGACTATAGACTAGACTAGAGACTAGACTATAGACTAGACTATAGACTAGACTATAGACTAGACTATAGACTAGACTATAGACTAGACTATAGACTAGACTATAGACTAGACTATAGACTAGACTATAGACTAGACTATAGACTAACTATAGACTAGACTATAGACTAGACTATAGACTAGACTATAGACTAGACTATAGACTAGACTATAGACTAGACTATAGACTAGACTATAGACTAGACTATAGACTAGACTATAGACTAGACTATAGACTTTTTTTAATGAGGAAAAAATCATCGAAAGACTCTGGCCCCTGATGCCAGGAGTGCGAGACTTTAACACGCTAAAATAACCTCAAAACACTGGTCCCTATTCCCTGCAGAACCACCGCAAAAGTATTTCTTCGCAGGGGGGGTCTTGTTAGTATACATGTCTACAACTTACATTCTTCTTCGTATCTTTTCTTCCCTGCATAATTCTAAGATAACCTGCTTTGTGAATTCACACACATATTCCCAGTTTTTTAATGACACCAGCATAAGCTGGACTATGTTGTCTGGGTACACTCTACTTCCCAATAATAGCTGAAGTGTTTCTCTTCCGGAGCTAAATCGTGGGCAATGAAAGAACACATGTTCTGCATTCTCCTCTATTTCGACACATCTAGGACAAAGTGCAAATCTATACAAATATGATCTAAAACAACCATGACCACTTAGAAATTGCGTAAGGTAGAAGTTTATATACCCATGCTTTCTATTACACCATACATTAACATTGGGGATCAGTTTATAAGTCCATCTTTCTTTTGTTGATGTTGACCAGCGAAGCTGCCATTCTGCATTGCTGTCTCTTTGGAGATTCCTGATAGCACTTTCGCTATCCGGCACACCACGTAGATCATACGCATATTTTTCCTCCATTGCCAGTATAATTGGCATCATTGCCGCGATGACAAAGGCCGCTTCATCATTCATTGTTAGCGCTATATCATCTGCAAATCCTATAATCTTCACTCTTTCCGGCAGTTTCAATCTTAGAACCCCATCGTACATAACGTTCCATAAAAGAGGTCCAAGCACGGATCCTTGGGGAACTCCGCCTGTAACGTCATACTCCTTTGTACTATTATCGCTGTCATAAACTAGAACCCTTTTACGGAAGTAATCTTCGATTATGGCTAGTAGGTATGTTGGGGTATTTAACCGTCTTAGGGAATTTACAATGGTTTCCCAGCACGCTGTGTTGAAGGCATTTTTGACATCCAAAGTTACAATGATGCAGTATTCCTTGGTGCCCTTTCTCCAACATTTGCCTTTGATTGCATCCTTAGCAGTGTTTACTACAATTTTGATAGCATTTATTGTTGATCGTCGTTTCCTAAAACCAAACTGAGTGTCTGATATCCTTTTCACTGAATCAATATGCTCCTCCAACCTATGACAGATAATGCTTTCCAGCAACTTTCCACAGGTATCTATCATACAAAGTGGCCTATAGGAGGACGGCTCTTCCAATGGTTTCCCATCTTTGGGTAAAAGTACTAGTTTTTGTGTTTTCCAGATTGATGGAAAAGATCCATGTCGCATACAATTGTTTATTAGTTGTAACACTTTGTCGGCACAACACTTTACAACCTCTTTAAGTGCAGGATTTGGAATACCGTCTAGTCCAGGCGCTTTCCTGTCTTCAAAGTTTGAAAAAGCCTGCTGTATCTCAGATAAAGTTACTACTGGGAAAACAAAGTTACTTCGTGGATGAAAGGCAGCCCATGTTGTTGCGTTTTTCTGCGGGAAAAGGTGGGTTACTATGCTACTAAGCATTTTATATTCTGTAGGTGATGGTGTACGTAGATATTTTAATTTCTTCATAACAAGCTTATATGCTAGTCCAAATGGATTGTTATCAATGTCGTCACAAATGGTCAAGAAACTTGTTCTTTTACTTCTACGGATTGCCGATTTGAGTGCCTTTTTCTTCACTTTAAGAACTTCGTGGTATAGATCGTTACCCTGTCTACCACGTGTCCTTGTGTAATCTCTTCTGGCTTTAATGCACTCCTTACGTAGGTGGGCTATTTCGTTATTCCACCAGTATACTGGAGCTTTATTACTTCCGCGCTTCCTCTTTTTCATAGCTGCATTGCATGAGTTTGTTATGCAGCGAATTATTTGTTCTGCCATATTTTCCGGGGAGCCACTTAATTCCATATTTTCGATACACAGGCGAAAAATGTCCTTATCAAACGTATTGCTTTTCCAACCAAGTAGCTTTTGAGTGGGTATTGTTCTAGCTCTGGGTAAAGATTTACCGATATTCATAATTATAGCGCTATGATCGCTGTGTGTGTAACAATCTGAAATTTGCCAACTAGCTCGGTTGCTGATACTTGCGCTAACATAAGCGATATCAATTACTGAGCCCCCACCGTTTCGGTTGAATGTCTGCTCACTACCAGAGTTCATCAGCACCACATCAAGAGCAGCGAATGCTTCAAGTAGTATTCTGCCCCTTTCATTAGTTCTTGGGCAACCCCATTCTATGGCCCATGCATTAAAGTCGCCTGCTATGATAACCTGATTTTTCCCTGTAGCGTCAGTTATTAGAGTATCAATGATTCTTTTATATTCATGAATGTCATATCTCGGGGGTATATAGCAACTATATATGACTATCTCAAAAATCGTAGCGCGGACAAAACCTCGTTCTCTCGTCATTGAGTTTTGTAATATTTGTCTGTTCACTGACCAGATTGCAGACGTTCCAGTGGCATCATATGCCCAGTTTGGTGCATCATTCCTTTTATAGGGTTCACTGAGAATGGCTACATCTACATTTAACTCGCGTACACTTTGTCCTAATAGCTGCTGAGCTGCATCACAATGATTAAGATTTAATTGTAGTAATCTAATCATCGTGTTTTTAACTGTTGCATCGCTTTCCTGTATTGGGGACATACACCTGACCCTGTTACGTAATCACTCTTAGGTGTATTATCCTTACAAAGAAGACAGGATGGTTTATTCTTGCATGATTTAATCATGTGACCTTCTTCCCCACAGCGGAAACACTTACTTGAGTAGTCATTGGGGCTTTTACATCTTGCTGCCGTGTGACCGAAGTCAAGGCATTTGTAGCATCTTTTTGGTATTATTTTTTCACGAATTCGGCATATCACCCATCCAATACGTATTTTTGCAGTTTTTAGTAATATGTGGACTAATGCAGCACTAGTGGCGGTTTGGGTTCCTCCATATGCTTTTCTCATGGACTTTATTGCAGACGTTTGCAGCTTATTGAGCTCTTCAAGTTCACTATTAAGTGCTTTTAAAACCTCATCTTTTGTGATCACTTCGTCAATGTCTTTGATTTCCAGTAGTACTTCTTGGCTAACAGCCCGTACTTCTGCAACTGGTCCGATAGCACCTGCAATCGCATCTCTAAATTGGTTTGTTTTCTTATGAGCTGATTTATTTAGCTCTAAGAGCAGCTCGCCTTTATCCGTTTTCTTAATGTTCCTAATATTTTCACCAAGGACATTGAGATCTGGATTACTCTTCACTTTCCTAAGTATGTCCGCATATGACGTTTCTCCACAGGTTTTAATGATAAGGGCATCTGGCCGAGTTTGTTTCATTATCTTTTTTGTTTTTGGTTCTACTTTTTTCCAATCAGTTTCCACCTTCTCAGTGTCGATCTTTGCGCTCTCTTTGTTGGTAGGTTCTTCGAAATTTTTATTCCTGTTGGAGCTTATATCCTTTTTCTTTTTGACTTCGTTTCCTCTTGGACTCTGTGTTTTTGCTTTTCTTTTAACCGCGGGTGAGTCTAACTTTTGTGCTTCTTTTGGCTTTGGCCAACGTTCCGTCTGGGTTTTTTTGGACTTCAATAGGTTCTCAGGCCTGGAGGGACAGTTTTCCGTCTGGGATGCTTTGTTCTCCAATAAGTTCTTTTGGCCGTTTACTACTGTGTTACTTCCTGTTGCCACCGTTTGTGTTTCCTTACTCTCCGATACATTTTTTTGGGAGTCTCCCATTGTGATGCTTCCTGTTATCATCGTCTGAGTTTCCTTACCCTCCAATATTTTTTGGGAGTTTTCACTAGGAGTACCTGCAGCTTTCGGCATTTGCAGAAAGAGAGCTTGTACCTCATGAGCTAATATATGAATTTCCTTGTGAATATTCTTGATTGGTCTCAAAAATATTACAAGCTCTTCAATTTTCGCGCCAAGTCTATCAAAGCCATCTGTTTTCTTATTTTTACGAGGTGCTTCCACGTTTCTTCTTTCATATGTCTCTTTTTTGTTACAAGGGGGAGTTTTTTCCATGCTGTTTGTCCAAACTCAAGGCCGCTATCTCCATTCGTTGTGTAGTCGCGTCAGGATCCCATGGTTATCTATGCTTGCAGGGAGGCCATGCAGAGGGTTGACTTGAGGCCCTTATGAGGTTTCAAGCCAGTGCCGGACCCGAGTTAGTCGGGTAACATCATCCGAGCCTACACCACCAACTAAACGGTGACGAATTTTGAGCGCACCTTGAGACTTGCCAGGTTTTAATAGGAGGAGGCGGTTTTAGCATTAGCCTAGAAGCCATTTCCGTAGAGTTTCACCTCCAAGTACACAGGTTCTAGAATACTATAACCGTCAGCCCAGGGTTCATTAATATCAAAACGCTTTCCAGATATACCATAATTAAGATCTTACTGGTCTCGATCTTAATGCCATAAAGACGGGTTGTTATGTTTACTGCCGCCCCTCCTGGGGTCAGACGCAGACCAGTGAGCCGTCCAATATGGAACAGACGCTCCTGGATGTTTTGATTAGGGGAACCCACGAAGGCATCACTCTTCTAATTGCACCTCTCTTGAGGGCACCCCTGTCGGAGGATACTAGACTATAGACTAGACTATAGACTAGACTATAGACTAACTATAGCCTAGACTATAGACTAGACTATAGACTAGCCTATGACTAGACGATAGACTAGACTATGACTAGACTATGACTAACTATATACTAGACTATAGACTAGACTATAGACTAGACTAGACTAGACTATAGACTAGACTATAGACTAGACTATAGACTAGACTATAGACTAGACTATAGACTAGACTATAGACTAGACATAGACTAGACTATAGACAGACTATAGACTAGACTATAGACCTAGACTATAGACTAGACTATAGACTAGACTATAGACTAGACTATAGACTAGACTATAGACTAGACTATAGACTAGACTATAGACTAGACTATAGACTAGACTATAGACTAGACTATAGACTAGACTATAGACTAGACTATAGACTAGACTATAGACTAGACTATAGACTAGACTATAGACTAGACTATAGACTAGACTATAGACTAGACTATAGACTAGAACTATAGACTAGACTATAGACTAGACTATAGACTAGACTATAGACTAGACTATAGACTAGACTATAGACTAGACTATAGACTAGACTATAGACTAGACTATAGACTAGACTATAGACTAGACTATAGACTAGACATAGACTAGACTATAGACTAGACTATAGACTAGACTATAGACTAGACTATAGACTAGACTATAGACTAGACTATAGACTAGACTATAGACTAGACTATAGACTAGACTATAGACTAGACTATAGACTAGACTATAGACTAGACTATAGACTAGACTATAGACTAGACTATAGACTAGACTATAGACTAGACTATAGACTAGACTATAGACTAGACTATAGACTAGACTATAGACTAGACTATAGACTAGACTATAGACTAGACTATAGACTAGACTATAGACTAGACTATAGACTAGACTATAGACTAGACTATAGACTAGACTATAGACTAGACTAGACTAGACTATAGACTAGACTATAGACTAGACTATAGACTAGACTATAGACTAGACTAGACTAGACTAGACTAGACTATAGACTATAGACTAGACTATAGACTAGACTATAGACTAGACTATAGACTAGACTATAGACTAGACTATAGACTAGACTATAGACTAGACTATAGACTAGACTATAGACTAGACTATAGACTAGACTATAGACTAGACTATAGACTAGACTATAGACTAGACTATAGACTAGACTATAGACTAGACTATAGACTAGACTACAGACTAGACTGGTGTAGGTAATATGTAGACCGTTTTCTCCCCTATGATTAGCCTGCCTATCTGCCAGTGATTGCATGACAAACTAATATTTGTACATTGTTTACAATAGAGAGATGAGTCTTGGTATCCAAAGCCCTCCACTAAACAAGAGCCCTGTAGGTCAAAATAGGTCTTATGACCGCGGTGTACATCCAGTGTAAAATGTATGGTTCAAGACCCCATCTTTTACCAAAGGTTTACCATCCTACTGCGTCTGAAAAGGATTTTATTTACAACAAGATTCCACAGGAGTGGAGAGATTACACCACTTTATAGTGTGCCCCTTGTCACAACTTGGAGTAGCGCTGGGAATTTACATCTGACCCTGGAGATTGATTTTATAAGAACACCCCTCACGAAATTTTCTCCATACTAACAATTGATTTGAGAAGCTGCGAGGTTCTCCGAAGTGGAGCCTTAATTTTCATCATCTCTGCAACACATCAAGTATGAGTAATAGGATAAATGACTTGTATTTGGAAATTAGAAATTTATTTTATTATTTAAACATTCTACTACTTGCCACACTATGCCATACAGCATAGTTAGTTGAACTTTACACAAATACCAAAGGCCGCCGAAACATTTTTTACAAATATATCATTGCAATGAACTTATTCTATTTATTTATTTACAAGAAGGGATTTATTTGCAATTAATTTACATTGTTTCAGTTTTGATGATGCGTTGAGAGTTGTTATTCATGGATTGTTATATGTATATGACCCCCGATGCTATGTATCAAAATAATTAAACACACATTAAAGCGTATTATTAACAACAACAAAAACAAACAGAATAATATTCATTATATAGAATTTTAGATTTTTGGCTGTAGCATGTGCAGCAACCACATCATTTTACACAATTCAAAATGTTTTAAACTTTCCAACACACACGCGGGATTAGTTCTGTGGAGAAATTGAAAATTTATTTAGAAATAATGTCAACCAGTTTAGCAATAAATAACAATGCCAAAACTAAAATGTGGAAAATTTGTTATTTGTATTATACCTGGTGTCGTTTTTGGTAAATAAGTGATTAATGTCTGCGATGAAAATATGTTTTTAACAAATTATAAAATTTATTTGCCGCATATGGTGATGCTTACACCTGCACCTATTTACATTTACCTTTACTTATATTGAAATCTGAATGACTGACGAAATAAAATACATACAAAAAGTTCTTGCGCAAGAAAACAAAAAAGTGGCAAAAAAGTAATTTAAATCTTTTTCGTAAAGAACTTTTTTGCTGAATTTTGAAATCAAGTACGATTCGAGTTTAAATCAAGCACATTTTGTGATTAATAAATTTTGTTTTAATTCTTAAATCAATCTTATTTTTATCTTAAATCAAGTAACCAAACGAGCTTAATAATCAGTACATTGTTAGACCCCATTGACCCTAAAAAGGATTAAATTAAGTGTTTTGTACTTAACGGATCCGTTCTTTAATCGACTGAACATCTGTGGTCTAGTATTATCTAAAATGACAATTATATACAATTTAATTTTTTAGAAAACCCGTCCAAAGCTTGAGACAAACTAATAAAATTTAAATGTGACCGTGATCGTCCTCTGCTGACTAATAAGGACAATTAGAATGAATGAAACGACAGAGTTTAAACGGACAGATTTCGATATGCTTTTCGATATGCAGCCTTGGCTGCCTAATTTACAAGCAATTTGCTCTAGAACTCGAGCTATCTAATATCTGACCATTGCTACTCCGTTGCTTAACTACCGAGATGCAAAAACATCTCATCCGTTTACAACCACACAGATGGGATGGTACCTATTGAAGTAATCGTTAGACCGAAACACGAGTTCATCAAATAAGTGGAAGACTTGTTCTTACTCACAGAGAACACACGGATATGAATAGAGAAAATCCTGAACATACCCGGACTAGGAAGGAAAATACGATTATATTACTTGTATATGATGCCTACATCCATCAACATTTAACCCAGCACGCTTTTCACTCTTTCGACGCACTCATTGATTGAAGGTATACGGATGGGGAAGGCCGCATACTCTACATCTATCCCGTATCACAACACTTCACACCAATTCATTTTCAATTCTTAGTCCCACAGTCGTGGCAACAGCACCGAACTTATCCCGAATTATATACTTTACCGTGCATTAGTCTTTTAACGAACATTCTCTTCTCCCGAATTTGGATTTAAACCACAGCCACAACATGCTCCCCGAAAGGATCTCTCCAATAACCGCGACAAGACAAAGTCTGAAACTCTGTCCTGTGGTTTAAACCCGGTTTCCGTGACACCAGATTATGTGATTTTCTTGGTTCGAACCCATGTCAAATGATTCCAAGGAATGACCGGGAGTATATTTGATCATCACCAGTTTATAATTCCGGCAGACTAGAAGTATTGGCAGCAACTCTTTTCCCCGGAATTGCAATTACACCAAGATGGGGGAAGTCTAAACGGACAATAGACAGAGTAATTTTCAGTATGACTTGATGCAATGAAGTTGAGTTCTTATTATGACACAAAGAAGATAAGTTTTCAGTATAACAAGAAGTGGACGGTTGTACAATTAAATCTTTTTCTTTAAATAATAATAAAATAGTCTTAAGTTTGGACAAGTGTGTTGTAAATATTAAAATTGGGGGCTCAGCCTATATTTCTGGACTTTTATATTTTGCATAAATAAATAATACGTTTCCTACAACGACGCAGTCCGTGTTCAACTTGTAATGAATATAGATAAGGTGATTAATTTTGTACTATAAAAGCCTCAAATCAAAAGTTAATAAGACTTTTTTGTTGATTTAATCAAAATAAATGAAACAATGCTATGTAAAATACAATTAAATTTTATTAAAGTTACGTGCAATAAACAGTAACACGCACAATTTTGTATAATTTTTTTCTATAAATATTTTCTTTATTGCTGTTTGGACTCTTTATATTAACAAATATAAACAAATGCTTTTCTTCAGTAAGAAGAAGGTAAAACAGGAATTAAATTAAATAAAGTTAAATAAATAAAATAGAAAAACTATGGTTTATTACGTGCCAGTTAAGACTAAATAATGGTAAAGAACAGGTAGTCAAACAAGTCAAGCATCAGATTGTTGCTACTTGCACTCATAAACTCAATTTAGCACGCAACTGTCAGCAGGAACGCCGGAAGGAGGAGGAACAACAGCTCTAGAATAAATTCATTACAATCGTCTACGTTTTTTTTTCTGAGTAGCATTACAATGCTATTGTGCGATTTGCTTGTTCTCGGCACCTTTCTTTGCTTTTGATTTTTTGCCTTGAACTTTCTTCGACTGTTTCGCCAACTGCTGCTGTTGATCATCGTCATCTTCAGGTGGATTGATGCGTTTAAAGAGCACAGCATCGGCACGTGACAGACAACCTTCAATGGGTGGCTCTATGACATCGTTGGCCACCAAACCAAAATGGTCCTTCAAATTCTTCCATAAACGCTGATTCCAAGGCACTCCCAATTTATCCAATAATCTAGTGGAGAGTTGAGGCAATAGGGGCTGCAATACAATACCACACAGACGTAAAGTATCCATTGTCATGGCCATAATGGTTTCAAGCCTTAAGGCATTCTCATCACACTGGGGCAGCGGTATTTTAATTCTTTTTGAATCCTCGGTAATAGTTTTCAATTTTAATTCCCAAGGACGTGAGGTTTCGAAGAAACTATTAGCTGCATGTAATGTTGACATAACACAATCCGCAACCATATAAAAATTTCTATCATTATAATGTTGAGTGCACTTGGCTGCAAGCAGTAAATTTTAATAGAGCAACATGGAGAAGAAGTAGAACAAAAAGTCGTCCACGTCCACCATCATTAAATTGTGGCCACAATGTTATTAGATAAATGTTGGTGTGGTCGTCAGCCGCAGGAGTGTGGGTCACACATAAAAGAATATACAAAAAAAAGGCAAATTGTTTTAGTAAGTTAATAGATTAAAAAACAGTTTTATATTTCTCTCAGCTATCTTCCTTCTATTTAAGTTCTAGTGCGAGTTTGTGATGTTAAGCAAAGGAATTTCCTTAATTATTATTAAGTTTTACAAGCAGTGAGAAAACTAAAAATGTAAGGAGATTGCATTAGTTCGAAAATGAAAAGTGGAATAGCAGCTTGATTATAAAATATTGCAAATTCCTTGAACAACATCACTACATCACTTGAGCTAGAGCTGTGATACATAAAAACAGCTTGTGATTATCATGATAATGATGTATAAGATTGCAAAAGGATAGTAAGGATGTAGCTGGTGATGCAGATGAGGAAAAAAAATATTTGTTTGGTTAGTTGCATGCAATAACAACAACAAAATAATGTTAATAATAAAACAATAATGTTGCTCTAGTGGTGATAGTTGCTGGTGGTTTATGCAATTATGGCAAAAAAGGATATTTATTGTTGCTTAAGCTGCTTAAGTGTAGTAGCAATTGTTGGAGTTGCAGTGTTAGTGTTGTTGTTAGTGGTTGGTTGTACATAATAGCGCAAAAGTAGTACTGGCATTAACAACATAAAGATGGTGCGCTTTAGTACTGGTTATTATAAATTATTTTATTACATAAAGTTTTATTTTTATTTAATCTTATTACAAACTAAAGTACAAATAATATAAAGCAGATTTTTTTACACAACGATTATTTACACAACATCAAAGCATACTTAAGTTAATGTTTTAAATAATTTTTTTAATGAAATAAATACAAAATAAAAATAAATGCAAAGCATTTTATCAGACAAAAGATAAAAACTTTATGAAAAATTGCTCAAAATTAATATAAACAAAAAAATGGAACACTTGCGTTATTAAATTTATAGGACACGAATTATTTAATAGGTTAATATATACACTAGGTAAAATTTTGCTGTATAAATCTTTAATATGTCTGATTTTTTCTTTAATATATGCACATTAAATTTAAATTTTTAATTCCCTTAGTAACACATTAAAATATTGCTCATAAACACACAAAGTTTGACATATTCTGGCGTTCCCATGATCTTCGCTCCGGAACGAGCGCAAACTGTGCCAGTCGAAAGAACTATCAGCCACAGTCGAACCGTTACAACAGTGAATATCTATAATATTCTGTCCGTCTATTTGTTGCTACTGGGCTGATTTTACAAAAATATTCTCAATTGATTAAATTTTGTTGGTATCGAAAATAAGCCATGTCCATCTAAGAAAAAATTTAATAAAATGTCCGTCCTTCCGACATTCAACCATATTTAAACACGATAGGGTGTAAAGATTGTCTTATATTTAAATGGGATAGATAAAGGAGCCTTTAACACACGCTCGATGAGAACTTGTCCCACATATGCCTTGCTATTGTATTTTCCTCTTTTGCAGATTTAGTCAAGCATAAGTGTTGCAAATTAATTAATTACCAACCAAGGAGATCTAACGGGCAACTTAGCCTACTAGTCGCGCATAGACCGTGCCGTCCCCAATATATGCCCAGCATGTGGACAGGATCCCATGATACCCATCACATTTTCAACTGTTCAGCCGACCCTACTTCACTTAGCCCAATGGATTTATGGACTAACCCTATTAAAGTAGCCCAATTTCTTGGCTTGGACCTAAATACAGAAGCCCCGGATTAAAAATTGTATAGTTTAAGCTGTTACAACAACAACAACAACAGGAAACTTATGTTTCTTAAGAATAGAACCTTTGAGGTTCTTCTCAATTCAATCTAAAAACTTGAAAATTTAAGAATAATTTTGGCAAGAAACACTTAATATAAGTACACATCGGAATTGATTCCGAGATAGAGCGCAGAAATTATTGAAATTAGTGTAAAAACCTAGATACTAATTTCTTACATGTGTGAACTATAAAATACATTAATTTGCATTCTAACATATAATTCTCATTCAGTTAATGATATATTTGAAATAAGTAGTTGAATTTTGGAAAAACAAATTCACTATTCTCAAAATGTTCAAGTGCGAATCGAGTTCAAATCAAGAATTCTATTCTTGAACAAAACCTATGAATATTTGTTAAACTTTTCTTTTATAAAATACTAGCTATACCCAGTGTGCTTCGCTACCCTCATCGTAATGGAATAAAATAAATATTATTGTAAATGTATATATATCTGCAATATCAAAAAGTCCCCTATTTAAATTTATGTTTATATATTCAATATTTTAGAAAACTCAAAAAGTACCAATGAAGTACGAAAAAGTAACAAAAGACCTCTTTTATTTAATTTAATGTATCTAAGTTCAATATTATAGAAAATTAAAAAAGTACCAGTTGTAGAACGAAAAATTACCAAAGGGTCCCCTTTTATAGATTCTCATTAACTCCGGGCTCCACATGGTTAATTTCACGTTATAAAAAACACAAAAAGTACCTTTTGAAGAACGAAAAATTACCAAAAAGTCCATTTGAAGAACGAAAAAGTACCAAAAAGTCCCCTCTTATAGATTCTCATTTACTCCAGGCTCTATATGCTTAATTTCATGCTTCTAGGATCAATATTATAGAAAATTCAAAAAGTACCTTTTGAAGAACGAACAAGTAAGAGTGTTATATTCGGCCATGCCGAATCTTATATACCCACCATCAAATCATCCTTATAAATAAACTTTGATATTATCGATCTATGTTGAATCATATGTCGATATTATTATGAACATCAGGGAAATATTTGGAAGAGGGAATTTAATAAAGGCTTAAGCATGGACCGTGCTCTTCCGAATTAAAAATATTAATTTTGTTTGATCCAATATTTATAACCATAAACTCATACAAAACTTGTTTATGTGAAATTTCATCGCTGTAGTCGCATTTGAGCGTTACAGCCAGTAACGAGCGTTACAGTCACTATCTGAGGGGGACCTTATATGGAGGGTGGGGTCAGTTATAGACCGATCCCCATAAAATGTGATAAATAGTTTTTGGCTAGTACAAAACTTGTTTACGTAGAATTTCACTGCTGTAATAGCATTTTTGAGTCAGTAATAACAATACGAAAATTGTTTATGTCGTACTCAGTACTCGCAGTTTTAAGCTAGTAATGAGCTTTAAAGTCATTTTCTGAAGGGGACCTTACAAGGGGGATAGGGCTAATTAAGGACCGATCCTTATAAAATTTGATAAAGAACTTTTGGCTCACACAAAACTAGTTTGTGCCTTAAAGTCATTTTCTGAAGGAGACCTTATATGAGGGGTAGGGTCAATTATGGACCCACCCTCATAAAATTTAAGAAAATGATTTTAGTTCCTATACAAATTTTTTATGTCGAATTTTAATGCTATATATATGCACATATGTTTCTTAAGGACAGAAATGAGCATTAAAGTCATTTTCTGAAGGGGACCTTGTATTGGGGGTAGGGTCAATTATGAACCGATCCTTATAAAATTTTACGAAGAGATTTAAATTCTTATAAAACATATTTGTGACGAATTTCATCGCTATTGATGCTTTTCTTAGCCAGTCATGGGCGATAAAGTCATTTTCTGAAGGGGACTTTATATGGGGGGTAGGGTCAATTATGGACCGATCCTTATAAAATTATATGAAGAGATTTATGCTCCCATAAAACATGTTTGTGCCGAATTTCACCGCTATTGATGCTTCTCTTAGCCAGTTATGGGCGATAAAGTCATTTTCTGAAGGGGACTTTATATGGGGGGTAGGGTCAATTATGGGCCTATCCTTATAAAATTCCACGGAAAGATTTATGTTCCTATAGAACATGTTTGTGCCGAATTTCACCGCTATTGATGCTTCTCTTAGCCAGTTATGGGCGATAAAGTCATTTTCTGAAGGGGACTTTATATGGGGGGTAGGGTCAATTATGGACCGATCCTTATAAAATTTTACAGAGAGATTTAGGTTCCCATAAAACATGTTTGTGCCGAATTTCACTGCTATTGATGCTTCTCTTAGCCAGTTATGGGCGATAAAGTCATTTTCTGAAGGGGACTTTATATGGGGGTAGGGTCAATTATGGACCGATCCTTATAAAATTTTACAGAGAGATTTAGGTTCCCATAAAACATGTTTGTGCCGAATTTCACCGCTATTGATGCTTCTCTTAGCCAGTTATGGGCGATAAAGTCATTTTCTGAAGGGGACTTTATATGGGGGGTAGGGTCAATTATGAGCCTATCCTTATAAAATTTTAAAAAGAGATTTAGGTTCCCATGAAACATGTTTGTGCCGAATTTCACCGCTATTGGTTCTTCCCTTAGCAAGTTATGAGCGATAAAGTCATTTTTGAAGGGGACTTTATATGGGGGGTAGGGTCAATTATGGACCGATCCTTATAAAATTTTACAGAGAGATTTAGGTTCCCATAAATCATGTTTGTGCCGAATTTTACCGCTATTGATGCTTCTCTTAACCAGTTATGGGCGATAAAGTCATTTTCTGAAGGGGACTTTATATGGGGGGTAGGGTCAATTATGAGCCTATCCTTATAAAATTTTAAAAAGAGATTTAGGTTCCCATAAAACATGTTTGTGCCGAATTTCACCGCTATTGGATCTTCCCTTATAAAGTTATGAGCGATAAAGTCATTTTCCTTTATAAAATCCTTATAAAATTTTACAGAGAGATTTAGGTTCCCAAAAAACATGTTTGTGCCGAATTTCACCGCTATTGATGCTTTTCTTAGGCAGTTATGGGCGATAAAGTCATTTTCTGAAGGGGACTTTATATGGGGGGTAGGGTCAATTATGGACCGATCCTTATAAAATTCTAGGAAGAGATTTAAGTTCCCATAAAACATATTTGTGCCAAATTTCACCTTTATTGGTTCTTCCCTTAGCAAGTTATGAGCGATAAAGTCATTTTCTGAAGGGGGCCTTATATGGGGGCTAGGCGAAATTGTGGACCGATATTGCCCATTTTCAATACCAAACAAACTGCATCAACTAGAAGTATCTGTGCAAAATTTCAGCTCGCTAGCTGCTTCCATTTGGACTCTATCGTGTTTTCAACAGACAGACGGACAGACGGACGGACATGGCTAGATCGTCTTAGAATCTTATAAGGACCCAGAATATATATACTTTTATGGGTCTTAGACGAATATTTCAATGTGTTACAAACGGAATGACAAAAACAATATACCCCCCATCTTTTTTGATGGTGGGTATAAAAAGTACCAAAAAGTCCCCTTTTATAGATTCTCATTTACTCCAGGCTCTACATGCTTAATTTCATGCTTCTAGGATCAATATTATAGAAAATTCAAAAAGTACTTTTTGAAGAACGAAAAAGTACCAAAAAGTCCCCTTTTATAGGTCCTCACTTAATTCGAGCTCTACATGTTTAATTTCATGTTTCTAGGTTCAATATTATAGAAAATTCAAAAAGTACCTTTTGAAGAACAAAAATGTACCAAAAAGTCCCTTTTATAGTTTCTCACTTAATCCAGGCTCTACATGCATACTTTCATGTTTCTATTTTCAATATTATAGAAAATTCATAAAGTACCTTTTGAAGAACAAAAAAGTACCAAAAAGTCCCTTTTTATAGATTCTCATTTACTACGGGCTCTAAATGCTTATTTTCATGTTTCTAGGTTCAATTTAATAGAAAACTCAAAAAGTACCAGTCGAAGGACGAAAAAGTACCAAAAAGTCCCCTTTTATAGATTCTCATTTACTCCAGGCTCTACATGCTTAATTTCATGCTTCTAGGATCAATATTATAGAAAATTCAAAAAGTACCAGTCGAAAGACGAAAAAGTACCATAAAGTCCCCTTTTATAGATTCTCATTTACTCCGGGCTCTACATGCTTAATTTCATGTTTCTAGGTTAAATTTTATAGAAAACTCAAAAAGTACCAGTCGAAGGACGAAAAAGTACCAAAAAGTCCGCTTTTATAGATTCTCATTTACTCCGGTCTCTACATGTTTAATTTCATGTTTCTAGGTTCAATATTATAGAAAATTCAAAAAGTACCTTTTGAAGAACGAAAAAGTACCAAAAAGTCTCATTTTATAGATTCTCATTTACTCCAAGCTCTACATGCTTAATTTCATGTTTCTAGGTTTAATTTTAAAGAAAACTCAAAAAAGTACCTGTGTAGAACGAAAAAGTAGCGAAAAGTCCCTTTATTATTAATTTCATGTTTCTATTTCAATATCATAGAAAACTCAAAAAGGACCAGTTGGAGAATGAAAAGTACCAAAAAATATCACTTGATACCGGGGTTCCAAATAACACCCCATTAGGATATTTAGTGTTTCTAAATTTAAAAATTTTATCTAAATTGGATCATTGTGGTTGAATACAATCAAATTTCCCGTTTTTACCCCTTTTGGTACTTTTTTCCTCCCCATTAACGAAATAAAAATTTTATTCCAAAAAGTTGCAACATCGTAGTGGGAGCCCGTTATTATGTATTCATATGTATAAGTTAATAAACCAAAAACAATGTTTTATGAAAAAAGTACCAAAAATAGGTACAATTTTAACCCCTTAAACGTCCGAATATCCAAAAAGTACTAAGTTCATATTTTTATTTTTTCGTTAAGTTATGAAGGAGTCAAAAATATTTTTTGAATGTGCACTGGTTTAAAAAATACTTGGGGTGCGAAAAAAGTACCAAAATACAGTTTTTACCCGTTTATTCCCTAAAGGGTCCGAATTTTAAAAAAGTACCAGACACCTGTGCGTTTATTTTTTAAATGAACGGCGATAAGCATTAAACTGTTTTTGTATCTTTTCTAGTTTAGGAGATATAAGGTTACCGAATTTACCCGTTTTTACCCTTTTTTACCCCCTAAACATTCGAATTTCCAAAAATCCCGTCTTAGTGGATCTATTTGGCGGGAGACCAACCTCCTGTCCAAATTTCAGCTCTTTAGCTTCAACCGTTTAGGCTGTGCGATGATGAATCAGTCAGTGAATCAGTCAGTCAGTCAGTAACGTTAGAATTTTATATATATAGATTATAAATTCTGAAATTAAGTAGGAATTGGTCTCATATTAAGAAAACAATTCTTGAAATATTTAAGCTCAACCGCTCAATATAAATTTTAGCGTAGAAAGTTGAGGAGTTGTAGAATATTTGTGATGTCGGATAGTCAAGCATCACTTAATGCTTTACTATGTCAGGAGTAGACATAGACAGTTTGTGATGAAAGGATTTTCACAATGAATTAACTCTGTATTGGATAGCTGGCCGTAAAGATCGCTCTGGCCATAACGGGCCACTTGTTTGGCCAATAGAGATGCTCGGAGCTTGTTTATTGGACCAGCACTTTTTTGACATTCCCAGCAAATATGTGTGATTCATGGAACGAATCTGAGTTTATTCACCATTGGGGAACAATATCAGAGTTCAGACATACAAAGTTCTTAGTAACGCAGTCTAAGGGTAAATTCCAAAAATTATTGTCGTTTAATAAAAGCAAGTTATAAACATTATCGGAATTATTTACTGGACATTGTCGTCTTAGAGACCAGCAGTCCATTTAGGCTCATTCTACGATAAGGCTAGGATACAATTGAGAACAATTGATGACAAGGATACAATTGAGAAGACTTTTCGACATAATAACGTAGGAGTTAAGGTCCTTGATTGATGCAAAGCTGTCCAAGTAGATATGTATAGTCAAATTTTCGAGATTCAATTCCCAGATTCTACTCGCGGCTGTATTGATTAATATATGTAAATGTGTATAGAATTTGAATTCAACGCAAACATATTAATATATATGCATATTAAAATATCGGTGAGGTTAAGTTCAATATTATTTTTCTTTTATTTCTGCATTAAATCGTAATTACACTTTGACACCAATATTTAATAAATATAAAACACTCGCAAAAACTACTAAAACCGCAATATAAATGAAGTTTAAAAAGTATAAAAAATAATAACAATATAAACAAACCCAAAAGAGTAAATAAATTATGAAAATATTTAAAGCTTTAAAGGAATAAAAAGACGCAAAACATAAAACAAATAAGACAAATTTATACAGTTAGTGGCCAATAATGCAAACACTCATACCCACACAAGTCATTCACACTTCTAACCAACACACACAAATAAAAACAGATTTAATACAAAAAGCCACTTACCATCCAGTTGTTCCAACGAATCCCACAGATGTCGTGCACTATCCGTCTTTAGAATATCGCGCAATTGTGCTGTATGGACACGAGGATAAATTTGTCGTGGATTCAGAGATTTAGCACAAACGCGTGATAGTAGATTACCCAGAGTATCGGCTAGTTCAGCATTTAATATACGCATAGCTTTAATGCTGCTATAATCTGCAAAGAAAGAAAAAAAATAGAACGCAAAAAGAAAATAGAATTAGTTAAATAGAGAGATTCCAGTAAGAAGTAGAGAAAGAATGAAAAATAAAATGTGTAGAAGATTTAAATCGTGCTATTGGGAAAAATGTAATAACTATACATATTTGAGGGTATACTTAGTTGATATTGAATTAAGAATTTATATTTTTTAATATTTAAGGCATTTTGTTTATTTAAAGAAGTAGTAAATAGACATAATGGATCAAGAGTATTTTCGTAGAACTTTTATAATACTCTTTACAAATAAGAGTTTAGGTTTTTCTCTACTTGATTTAGTAGCCCTCTTCCTTCGATATATTCGAAGGATTTCTGACATTTCCATATATATTTCAGAGAATTTCTGTCTCGAATATTTTTGTTCATATCGGATTAGCGAAAGCTGCCTTATAATCGACAAAAAGAGTTGCGTATCAATTTGTTTTCCCTTAGACTTTTTTTGAATTTTTAAAAATTTTGTTCGAAAATCGATTTTCTAAGCCCAACGCCACATTGATATTGTCCGATTATTTCGTTAACTTCTAGATTTGACCGAATCTTGTATGCATAGAACCTAATAAGAGCCTAGAACAAATTATTATGATATATAGATTTATCACACACGGGTATAAAACATATCCTCTCTAGTATACATAGGAGGATGTATACTATATCAAATCCGAAGAAATACACCTAGGCCACTATCGGGCCTGTTGTGCGCTCCAATTCAAGAAAAAAAAATTGTTCACTGAATGTATTATTTTTCCATGTTCAGAAACTCAGTTTCCTGGACGTAATTCCTAAGAATCTTTCAATCGTGTTGGTTAAGAATGTTATTTCCGGAATAACATCACTTCCAAGATACTTGGATCTAACTTCGACGAATGCCTGACAATGGCAAAGAAAGTGCTCCAGAGTTTCACTGTCCTCTCCACATGACACAGACTTGCTCATTTTGAGGAGATTTCTCGTCTTGCTCTCATCAGGGTCACCCCATAGAATCTTTGTGGTTCTACCCACCGTTTCATTATTCCAAGAGGCCTTATGGGACTCTCTCATCCATATTTTTAATTCAGCTTTTGCGTTTGTCAGGTTAACTACATCGAGCTCCCTTTAAAGCTATTCCTTTCGTTGCCGACTACTCCCGAGTGGCCTGGTACCCATATGGTGTGAACCTTACCTCTGGGAGAGTATTCAGTTAAAGCTTTCTTACAATCCAATACGGTCTTAGATTTAATTCTATCACCTGATATCGCACTAATTGCCTTCTGGCTGTCGGTAAATATATTAAGCCCTGTGGCCGCCATATTTATTCTAATCCAATTTACACATTCCGTTATTGCTCGTTCTTCTGCCTGGAAGCTTGTGTTATGATTAGGTAAACGGTGGTATATTTCTGTTTCTGGGTCTTCAATATAGAACCCCAGGCCCACTTTGTCCACTAATTTAGAGCCATCCGTGTAGCAACGGATTCCTACTGGTATTTGCTCTAATGTTCCGCTTGACCAAGACATTCTATCTGGGATTAGCGTTTCAAAGTTTCCGACATATTCTGTGTCTGGTATGCGATGTCCTCTCTAAGTCGGGGATTTTGTAAAACCTTTGATCATAATATGTTGTTGCTGTTGCCCTTTCGTCTTGTTCAATACAATTAAAACTACCCAGAAAAAACTTGGTAATGACCTGTATTTACGTCTGCATTACTTTTAAGTACTCTTATAATGTCTTACCTATAATCAGATACATAAGTACCTTAATATGAATTTTGTAGTTTTGTTTGATCATACGACAGCATACTAACGAATAAGGGTGCGTATTCTACGGGATTGTAAAACAAAAAGTTTACATAACAACTTACTTTTTAATGACTGCATTACTTTTAAGTACTCTTATAATGACTTACATATAATCAGATACGTAAGTAATTTATTATGAATTTTGCTTTTTTATTTGATCGTACTACAGCGTACTAACGAACAAGGGTACATAGAATATGCGTAAAACAACTATTTAACTACCTATTTGTAGGTACTTATTTAAGTAAATATTTTTAAGCGAACGTGGTAAGTATTTGCTTCCAATGTCATTACCGTATTAGTGAAAACCGGTTTCTAAGCTTCTTAACTGATTACTCTACAATATAAGTTTTTGCTGTGTACATTTAGTCTCCATTTACATGTTAAAATTCAATCAATTATGTAGTTCTCTATCCCTAGATACTATATCGCATTTGTTGTTTACATTTCCCACATTTGCTGAATTTTTTTTCCATTTTAGAATTTGAAATTTTAGCAATATAATGAATTTAATTCGCAATATATTTTACCTTTTTTCCTTTGCTATTTTTATATGTAGGTATTTTTTCAACAATTTCTGATGACTCATTTTTCAATTAAAATTTGCAACTTTTAACCGGTGCTAAGCATTTGTTGTGTTTGTGTGGGCCTTTTGGCTGAAAAAAGGTAAAGCAACAACAAATATCCGTACATACTATGCTTTTAACCAATTTCAACATTTTAGCTAAATCAGCAAAGTTAATAATTTCAATCAAAGTAGCCAAGAGAAATTTTACCATCAGAAACAGACGTTAGTTAAGCTTTGGCAACAAATACATACATATAAACAATTTAACAACTACAGTTAGGGAAATGGGAGTATTGAAAGGCTGTAACAGCAAAATGCCAAAAAGGAAATTAAATAAAATTTGTTTACAAAATAGCTAAAATTGAAATTCTTTATAAGACAATTTAAGTTGGAAAGGATTTTACAGTGATAAATTGTTAACTAAAGTTAATTTGTATAGCCTTGACCAACTGGCCAAAGGTAAGCAAAAATTGTGTTTAAAAATCACCCACAAAAAGATTTTATTTAACAATTGTTACAAACATATTTAAAAAAATATAAAACATCACAACAATAGAAAAAAAGTAACAAAATACTACAAAAAAACAAGCTTAAAATCATTTATACTCAAAAAACAACCACACGCCTACATACCGACAAAATAACTATAGAACACAAGAGGCCTAAAGTTTTAAATCAAAAATATTCCAACAATAAACGTTAGAGAAAGAGAAATAAATGAAAGAAAAAATAAAAATGATTTTTACACACTAACACCTTTTGTTGTGGTCCAAATGCAGCACAAAGAAAATATAGGCGTTATTTTGAAATATAAAAGTTTTCACATTTTTTTTTTTGTGTTTCTATTTTACCAACAAAGAACAATAGCATTTGAAAACAAAGTTAATGTATTATGGAAATTAAACAAATACTACAACACATTGTATTTAAATACTAATACATACACACAAATGTTAATAAAACTTTTGAAATAAAAGAAATAAAACTTTAAATAAAAATTTACTGAAAATTGTCTTCAGCCTGAGAATAATTTAAAGATTTTAATAAGAAATTATACTGGACACATTGGAAGGTTATACACATTCATCGGACGTGCCTGATCGCATACCAGACACAGAATATGTCGGAAACTTTGAAAAGCTAATCCCAGATAGAATGTCTTGGTCAAGCGGAACATTAGAGCAAATACCAGTAGGAATCCGTTGCTACATGGATGGCTCTAAATTAGGGGACAAAGTGGGCCTGGGGTTCTATATTGAAGATCCAGAAACAGAAATATACCACCGTTTACCTAATCATAACACAAGCTTCCAGGCAGAAGTACGAGCAATAACGGAATGTGTAAATTGGATTAGAATAAATATGGCGCCCACAGGGCTTAATATATTTACCGACAGCCATAAGGCAATTAGTGCGATATCAGGAGATAGAATTAAATCTAAGACCGTATTGGATTGTAAGAAAGCTTTAACTGAATACTCTCCCAGAGGTAAGGTAGTCGGCAACGAAAGTGCGAATGTAATAGCTTTAAAGCGAAGGGAGCTCGATGTAGTTAACCTGACAAACCAAAAGCAAAACCATTCGACGCAACAAAAGCTGAATTAAAAATATGGATGAAAGAATCCCATAAGGCCTCTTGAAATAATGAAACGGTGGGTAGAACCACAAAGATTCTATGGGGTGACCCTGATGAGAGCAAGACGAGAAATCTCCTCAAAATGAGCAAGTCTTAGGTTAGTATGATGGTACGTATTTTGAGTGGACACACAGGATTACGTGCACATCTATACAAAATTGGACGTGCGGATTCAGACGAATGTAGAGCATGTGGAGAGGACAGTGAAACTCTGGAGCACTTTCTTTGCCATTGTCAGGCATTCGTCGAAGTTAGATCCAAGTATCTTGAAAGTGATGTTATTCCGGAAATAACATTCTTAACCAAAACCGATTGGAAGATTCTTAGGAATTACTTCCAGGAAACTGAGTTTCTGAACATGGAAAAATAATACATTCAGTGAACAATTTTTTTTTCTTGAATTGGAGCGCACAACAGGCCCGATAGTGGCCTAGGTGTATTTCTTTGGATTTGATGTAGTATACATCCTTCTATCAACCTAACCTAATAAGAAATTATATAAAAGCTTCAGGTTTGATACAAAAGCTAATGCTAACGTATTGGTGAAATAAAAAGATTCTTTGGACGCCTAAAAACCTGTCTTGTTTAAGTTTTGAATATAGTCCTTCGATATGTGTCCTCTATTCGTTATTTCTATAACAATTAAATTTTTAAATTTCATTCAAACATACACACACAAAAGTTTCTTTAAAGTTTACTTTTTTCTTTCAATATTGTCCTGCTAGAGAAAATAAAATTTTTTTGCAACATATTTCTTCACACATACTTTACAAGTCTTAGGAAGATTTAGTTTTCTGGCAACAAAACTACATCATATTCAACTCATAAAAAAAGCTATACCAGATTTCAAATCCTATTCCAACTAAATAAGAACAACAAGTTGTTGTCTTAAGGCATCAAAAAAAAAACGAAAGAAAATCACATTAAACACTAACAAAAATTCCCTAACAGAACTTAAGTTTTTCTTGTAACTTTTACTTTTTGGTATTTTGTTTTCTGTTCTTGCAACCAACCATCCATCCACTTGTGTCACTAACTGCAATTTTATGCCAAGATATAAACACATATACTGACATCTAGCGAAACCCAGCAGTTTTACTTGGTGACCCTTTAGACAATATTTATATATTTATATATCTATACATTTTTGGATCATTTGAAGGTATAATGTAGAAGGGGAAATCAATCCCTGAGTAGTATAAAGAGTAGAATCTATGAAAATGTTACTGTTTCATATTTCAAACTCTGAATCACTTGTCTACACTTCGGTTGTTACTTCTCTCTAGGACAAGCACATGTTAAAAACCGACTTAGATATATAGCTAACCGGAATCAAACTTACTTGATCATGAATTCGGGACATCAACCCTAAACTGCTGGAAATAAACACTTCAAACAAAACTTAATCCTAGAGAGAAATAATGTTTAAATTCAAACTTATACTCATGTCGTAGTAGTAGAGACAAACAAACAATAGTTTAAACGCAGGATATGAGTGACAAGCCAAGAGCAAAAACAACTAACACTTATTGCAATAACAATTACAACAATGAAAACAAATACATGTCAAAACTTTTACACTTAAAGGATGAAAATGTTGTACGAGCAGTTCCTTTACAGTTTAAGTTTTTCATCTCTTCATTTTTTTGTTTGTGTGTTAGATTGTTTGTTTCAACGTTGCAAATGGGAGAAAGTGTGTGTAAAGTGCGTGAACTTAACACAGATTTTCATAGGTAAAACTGAAAGTTTAATTTAAGTTATTCTTTTCATCCCCAAGGATAAGGTATGTGTGTTCATATTTATTTATAAGATGATGGAAATGCAAGAACTACGAGGGAACTAGGTTAGGTTGATAGGAGGATGTATACTACATCAAATCCGAAGAAATACACCTAGGCCACTATCGGGCCTGTTGTGCGCTCCTTATCATGAAAAAAAATCACTGAATGAATTATTTTTCAGTGTTCAGAAACTCAGTTTCCTGAACGTAATTCCTAAGAATCTTCCAATCAGTGTTAGTAAGGAATGTTATTTCCGGAATAACATCACTTCCAAGATAATTGGATCTAACTTCGACGAATGCCTGGCAGTGGCAAAGAAAGTGCTCCAGAGTTTCACTGTCCTCTCCACATTCGTCTGAATCCTCACGTCCAATTTGCATAGATGTGCCCGTAATCCTGTGTGTCCACTCAGAATACGTACCATCATACTAACTTCAGACTTGCTCATTTTGAGGAGATTTTTCGTCTTGCTCTCATCAGGGTCACCCCATAGGATCTTCGTGGTTCTACCCACTGTTTCATTATTCCAAGAGACCTTATGGGATTCTCTCACCCATATTTTTAGTTCAGCTTTGTTGCGTCGAATGGTTTTGCGTTTGTCAGGTTAACTGCCTCGAGCTCCCTTAAAGCTATTACATTCGCCCTTTCGTTGCCGACTACTCCGGAGTGGCCTGGTACCCATATGATGTAAACCTTACCTCTGGGAGAGTATTCAGTTAAAGCTTTCTTACAGTCCAATACGGTCTTAGATTTAGTTCTATCACCTGATATCGCCCTATCGAGGGAAATAGAACCAATAAAAAATATGGCCGGTTGATTTTATCATTGCGTTTGTAACGAAATATTGGTCATAGATCCAAAATATAGGTACAACAATAGGGTCCGAACGGAAAGAGCTAGGGCTAATTTCAGTCCACCTAGTCCCCATACAAGTGACCTGCGGGAAATTATCGTTGCAGAACTGACCCTACACCCTTAATATACTTAATCAAATCAAGCTATTTTTTAAAAAGATGGTAATGCAACCTTTATGGAAAATCAACGCTCCATTGTTTTTAATAAATATTTATGATCTCTTTACTAATATAAAGTATAATTTCGCAACAATTGAACTTGTTTTCTTCAATTATATAAACAATTTATTCCAAATCATTTTCATTTACATATATTTTCCAAATAAAAATTCTTTATTATGCAAAAAAATAATGCATTAAAATTGCAAATATAATTCATACAAAAATATTATTTAAATCTTTTTTTGCCATTTTGTGACATTTGTTTCTTCATATATTATATAAAAAAACAACATTTGCATCCCCAATATGCAAGTCAGAATATTTGAAGAACTGTAAACAAAATGTTCAAACATACTTACAAGCTACAGCAAAAAAAAAGGAGAAGCAAAATTGCAAATTCTATGTTAAGTGGTTTTTAAGGACCATCATAAGGCAACTTCAACCTGTGTAAGGTAACAGGAAAATATATACAGTCAATCCCACGAACTTAAGACGAATATTTGCATGGTAACCCAAGTTAGTTAGTTAGTTAGTTAGTTAGTTACGTTAGTTAGTTAGTTGTTAGTTAGTTTTTAGTTAGTTAGTTAGTTTTAGTTAGTTAGTTAGTTCGTTCGTTAGTTAGTTCGTTCGTCGTTCGTTCGTTAGTTCGTTAGTTCGTAGTTCGTTCGTTCGTTAGTTCGTTCTTTCGTTGTTCGTTCGTTCGTTTCGTTCGTTCGTTCGTTCGTTCGTTCGTTCGTGTTCGTCGTTCTTCGTTCGTTCGTTCGTTCTTTCGTTCGTTCGTTGTTCGTTAGTTCGTTCGTTTCGTTCGTTCGTTCGTTCGTTCTTTTCGTTCGTTCGTTCGTTCGTTCGTTCGTTCGTTTCGTTCGTTCGTTCGTTCGTTCGTTCGTTCGTTCGTTAGTTCGTTCGTTCGTTCGTTCGTTCGTTCGTTCGTTCGTTGTTAGTTCGTTCGTTCGTTCGTTGTTTCGTTCGTTCGTTCTTCGTTCTTCGTCGTTTTCGTTCGTTAGTTCGTCGTTCGTTCGTTCGTTCGTTCGTTCGTTCGTTCGTTCTCGTTCGTTCGTTCGTTCGTTTCGGTTCGTTCGTTCGTTCGTTCGTTCGTTCGTTCGTTCGTAGTTCGTTCGTTCGTTCGTTCGTTCGTTCGTTTCGTTCGTTCGTTCGTTTCGTGTCGTTCGTTCGTTCGTTTCGTTCGCTTCGTTCTTCGTTCGTTCGTTCGTTCGTTCGTTCGTTCGTTCGTTCGTTCGTTCGTTCGTTCGTTCGTTCGTTCGTTCGTTCGTTCGTTCGTTGTTCGTTCGTTTCGTTCGTTCGTTCGTTCGTTCGTTCGTTCTTCGTTCGTTATTCGTTCGTTCGTTCGTTCGTTCGTTCGTTCTTTCGTTCGTTCGTTCGTTCGTTCGGTCGTTCGTTCGTTCGTTCGTTCTTCGTTCGGTCGTTCGTTCGTTCGTTTCGTTCGTTCGTTCGTTTCCTTCGTTCGTTCGTTCGTTCGTTCTTTCGTTCGTTCGTTCGTTCGTTTCGTTCGTTCGTTCGTTCGTTCGTTTCGTTCGTTCGTTCGTTCGTTCGTTCGTTCGTTCGTTCGTTTCGTTCGTTCGTTCTTCGTTCGTTCGTTCGTTCGTTCGTTTTTCGTTGTTCGTTCGTTCGTTCGTTCGTTCGTTCGTTCGTTCGTTTTCGTTCGTTTCGTTCGTTCGTTTGTTCTTCGTTCGTTCGTTCGTTCGTTCGTTCGTTCGTTCGTTCTTTCGTTTCTTTTTCGTTCGTTCGTTCGTTTCGTTAGTTCGTTCGTTCGTTCGTTTTCGTTCGTTCGTTCGTTCGTTCGTTCGTTCGTTCGTTCGTTCGTTTCGTTCTTTCGTTCGTTCGTTCGTTCGTTCGTTTTCGTTCGTTCGTTCGTTCGTTGTTCGTTCGTTCGTTCGTTCGTTCGTTCGTTCGTTCGTTCGTTCGTTCGTTCGTTCGTTCTTCGTTCGTTTCGTTCGTTCGTTCGTTCGTTCGTTCTTCGTTCGTTCGTTCGTTCGTTCGTTTCGTTTCGTTCGTTCGTTCGTTCGTTCGTTCGTTAGTTCGTTCGTTTGTTCGTTCGTTTTAGTTCGTTGTTAGTTAGTTTGTTTTGTTAGTTCGTTTCGTTCGTTCTTTTCGTTCTTCGTTCGTTCGTTCGTTCGTTCGTTCGTTCGTTCGTTCTTCGTTCGTTCGTTCGTTCGTTCGTTCGTTCTTCGTTCGTTTCGTTCGTTCGTTTTTTCGTTCGTTCGTTAGTTCGTTCGTTCGTTCGTTCGTTCGTTCGTTCGTTCGTTCGTTCGTTCGTTCGTTCTTCGTTTCGTTCGTTCGTGTTCGTGTCGTTCGTTCGTTCGTTCGTTCGTTCGTCGTTCGTTCGTTCGTTCGTTCGTTCGTTCGTTCGTTCGTTCGTTCGTTCGTTCGTTCGTTCGTTCGTTGTTCGTTCGTTTCGTTCGTTCGTTGTTCGTTCGTTCGTTCGTTCGTTCGTTCGTGTTCGTTCGGTTTCGGTAGTTCGTTAGCTTTCGTGGTGGGACTCGCCCTCAAGGATCTCTTGACTAGCGGGCTAGAACACTACCATACTAACCTACCAGAGCTCCTACCAAACCACTCACAAATATTTCTTAAATATGTATATACATATGCAACCGGACCTTTTAAGGCAACTATTTAACTAACTCTGACTGTAGTTTCACAACGGTCATTTTACACAGGAAAAACATTATTATGAAAAAATAAAATTCGTAGAATATTAAAAAATTTTAATAACTGAATGCATAACAAGTTGCATAAACGGAAAATAAAAATCTAAAGACCCCCAAAAATAAAAATAAAAACATAACTGGCACAAGCAATTTCAATTGTGCCATTTTATAGTTACGAATACATAATACTTAAATAGAAAAAAATTGCATTTAACATTTTATTCGAAAATAAATAATGAAGTGTCACATTTAACTACAAGACACTCTGAATGAATAAATGTCAAGTTTTGTGTGAAAAATCAGGAAACAAATTTTTTCGCAATTAAACATTTAAATAAAATATTTTGCTTAATTTAAACGAAATTTGTCACAAGTGATTTAAAAAAATTAAATGGAATTGTATATTTTATCTTATGCATTTTAATTATACTCAAGTTAAATTTACTTTTACAGCTTGTAAACAGAATTGTATATCCTTTGCTAAAGTCATCCATGGCAATAGAATTAATTTTGTAAATTTAAAAACTAGGATTGTGTTTCATTTAAGATATAGGTATACTATTAGAATTTAATTTTTGTAAACGTTTTACTGCACATTATAGGAATTTTTAACAAAGAATTCAACATTTAAGTCACATATTCGAATAGTTTTACAGTGAATTACACAAAACTATTTAGAAATAGACAATTTTATTAGACCTACCTCTTTACTGTGATTTAGGGCCTTATTCATAACAATTTATCAAAGGTTTATAAAACAAAACTTGTTTAACTAACCTTCGATAAATGTTTCAAAAACATTGCGACCATGTCACGTACGCCAAAACGTCTTTGTCGCTTTTTTTTGAAGCCAACAACGTTATAAGAGGCGATGCAGGCCAATATCGAACGGCGAATTCGTCTCAGTTTGACTCGAGTCAAAGAAAATTCATGGTGCCAGCGCTTTCATGCGGACATTGGAGCACTGTCGTATTTCATAACTAAAAGCGTTCATTAAACTTTCGCCTATCTATGGCTGGAATAAATTTATTGAAATTTCCTTTGAATAACTTTGCCATAATGTTAAAATAAACCGAAGTATCTAGACTGATCTTTCGACTATAATTTAAATAGCGAATTCACATTCTTGTGGCTTTTGAGAATGGCTAATAGCTATCAATAGACTTTACGATATACATTAATAGCAATTTTGCTAAAAACTCAATTAAGTCATAAACCAAAATAAATTTCCATTTATAACACACATTAATTATTCATTCGAAATTGTGCCATC
>NW_023995709.1:0-77960 GCF_015586225.1 Lucilia sericata | reverse complement strand
AGTTAGTTAGTAGTAGTAGTTAGTTAGTAGTTAGTTAGTTAGTTAGTTAGTTAGTTAGTTAGTAGTTAGTAGTTAGTTAGTTATTATAATTTTGATATGTGTGTAAATAAGTCGAACATTTGCAAACCCCTTAATCTCTAAATAAATTGTTAACATCTACGTTTATGTACAATCGAATATTACTTATAGTGTGAACACATTTTTTACAAAACTTTTTACACTTTTATTTCACCTTTCTTTTATAAAAAGAAAAAAATTCACACAAAAAAATCACTTCATCAGCAGCAGTCAAACAACCATCCAGTACTCCATCTCCAATCCATGATGATGACTGTTGATTGATTGAATACTTTACTCTACTTTGATCTGTCGTATCCGTTTTCGTGTAACAGCAGAAACAGAAATTATTCAAAAACGTTTATCAAGATACGAAAACAAGTTATGAGTGTATTTAAACTTTGATTTATTTGATTGATTGGATGTCTGAAGAAATCAATTATAATCTGTTGCTTTTATTTCGAATTTATGTTTTTTATAGACCTGGTTTATACTTACTGCTTATTTTGCTTTGAAATTTATTTATGTAGTTTTACGATTTATTTCTTTATGATTGTCTAGTGCTTGTCAAATTTGTGTGTTGAGATGATGACGATGATGAAAAAGAGACATATGAAAGAAAGAATGACATGACACAAGATTGATTTTTAAAAGAGTAAAGTGAAATTTTTGGAATACAGGGAATTGTTTAAATGTTAAATATACATATGTTTGATATATGAGTAAGTGTTTTAATAATGATTTAATATTGGTGAAATATAAAGTTTATAAAATAATATTTAACAAGTAGTTAATCTTAATTATGTGCTTATATACAACATCATTATCATCAGCACTTGTAAAATGCGTTTAATGTCAAGGACATACTTAAATTGTAAATAAACAAAGAAGGCTCAAAAGGATTCATATACATGAATGTTTTTATGTATGTATGTAAAGTCATATAAAATGCCTTGCAAATACTTGTTTAAGTGGGCCAATTGTTAAGATAAGGCAGTATGTGGCAGTTGAAAACAAATTTTTAAAAAGTAGAGAGATACATTTTTTAAACTAAATGTAAGTATTTAAACTAATTCCTATTAGATTTAGGTTAGTTTTATCTTCAATCGTCCTAAGATTCAACATTACGAAGAAATTTTAAATGATTGACAATTGTACCACGTATAAAATGATGCGTGTGTTTGTGAGTCTTTTCGTCAAGAAACAATATGTATACAGTTAAAACAACATATACAAATGTAAATAAAAGGTTTTCCAAAAAAACGTGGGTTGATATTGCTAGACTTTAGAATTTCTACTAGATGAGTACAGTACAGTTCTTTTGTCCACTTTATGAAGTTGAGTTCACTCATTTCTAGAACATATTTAATTGATGAGAAGCTGTAAATATCCTTTTGGGATAATAAGGCAACACCCAAAGTTATAGCTCTGCAGGACCCTAATAGTGAATTTGGGTGATTTCAATGCCAAAATTGGCCAATAAACATAACGTGAAGAGACCAACTTCTGCACCAATCTGTCGACGAATCTATCGAATACACCACCGAACAAAGCTCGTGCGAACAAGATGCAATAGGATCCAGGATAGGACCAATGGCGATTAAGTGCCAACGGTGCTCGGTAGGAGAAAGAAGCAACAGGCTCTGCAAGCAAAAATCGAAAACAAACAAACAAGGATTCTTTCAACCATAGTAGAAAACAGTGACAGGAAACAGATGCAAAAATTGGACAACTCTCGCCGGAGAGATAGATATTCTTCAATACTTCAGTGACAAGGGTACTGGCGACGCAGTGGACAATTAAGTGGAAATTACACTGCTAAGTAGATAGGAACGAAATCTTGGGAATAATTAAGAGAATGAAGACAAACAAATGCACCCTAAGAAGATGGAATCACAACTGAATTCATCCAAGCAATGGGCAGCAACGTTATCGATTTAATCTAAAATCTGATATTATATAGACCTAATAACCGTGGGGTGTCGGTCTCATCGTACTAATCCAAAAGAATTTCGACAAGAATTCATGCAAGAGCTATAGGAGAATCCCTCTAATGGACGTTTGCTACAAGATTACGATAGACTAAACGAAGCTGCATTCATTGTATTGGGATAATATCAATGATGCTTTCGACCAAGCAGATCAGCAGTTGATCGACTTTCCCTTTGAAACAGAACAGTCATAATGGTAAGAGAACATATAGGTGGGTAATCGTTCGTACATTCGCCAATCTGGTAAAATCCTCAAAGCTGACGAGACATATTTGTGCAACATTGAAGAACAGCACTGCCAGAATCATAATTCAGCAGAAGGAATAGACCCCTGCCATAAAAATAGTGGAGTGAAACAAGGGGACCCACAGTCTTAACTTGGTTCTATAGCCTGCTTAATAGATCTGGTCAGCTTATTGTATATGCGGACAGCCTCCCCGATTGTGGAATAAAAAGTTCGTTATTTCGAAGAGCTGTAAGAGCATAAGAAGACGGGGACAGTTGCGAACGAGATGAAAGGATTGACTAGAAGACGAATTACGAACTTCGAAACTGGCAGAAAAAAGATAAAAGCATTGAGAAATGGAAAAAAATAATAGATCAGGCTAATGCTGACCCTGAGATGTACCCTGAACTCTGTGTAGTGGTGTATTGTACAATTTGTCTATTAAAGTGTTTTCCCTTATTAACTAGAAAACCCTATGAATGAGGGTGTTAGCTGAGAATTACACATGCACAAAAATATGTCTATGTTCATGAGAGTAACTGTGTATATGTGATGTTGTGTTAAATTGTCAACTGATAATGGAAAAGAAGAATGTTAAATACAATGACATAAATGCATCACATGCATATAAAACCACCAAAACATTTAACAAAACATACAAACTAACACATTAACACAAATCCATACATACATACATACACTTTATGTGTGTGAACATACATATTCTAAAATTTAGCTTAAATATGCAACTGAATCCTGGCAAATCTCTACATATGTATGTAGATAGAAGCTGTATGTAGGCAAACAAAATCCTGTCAAGATGAATATGGTATCCATAGCACTAAAAATAGTGTCATAACAGTAGACTGATGACAATACAATGGGTTGTATTTGCTAAAGTATCAAAATGGTAAAGAGGCTCAACAACAACATTAACCTCAACTTTAGTAGTAGCAGCAGCAGCAATATTAACAACATCATTGTCATCGTCAACAGCAGCATCAACATCAACTATCCTCATGTGAAATCAGTTTATGTTGAATTTATGAAATGACAACAAAAACAACAACATCAACATGAACTTCCTCAATTAAGTTAAAACTACATAAACAATGAGTTTAAGTACCAAAAATAGTGCCTCATTTTGGTAATTTTCCCCCCAATAAAAACAAAAACAAACAAGTAACAATTCATTCAATTCATCAACATGTTTGCAACAACATAAATGACTTATAACGTTCATGGTTTATATGTATGTGTGTCGGTAGTGAAGGATGTTAATACGTTTATAGGCCATAAATATACCAGTTAGGGGAAATCAGTTATTACTTGATGTTTGATAAAATCATATTTCAGAATTGTGATCATGAGACAGTCTATATCATGGTTCCTTTGCCAAACAATCGAATAGAATAAATGGATCGAAACCAATTCTAGATCGATATATAGATGTCTAGTTTGGTTCGTAGAATGCCTAGTCTTTTCTCATCTAACATTATGGGTCCTATATGAACATCTAGCTGCCCACCTCTGTATGCAACACACATACTAACATACTGAAACACAGTAATTTACACTTACTTGCTCATCAACATCATCGTCAACAACAGCATCATCAACGGTGTTGCATGCATGGCCTCGGAGTCAACCACAACCAAATTAAATGCTAAACGAAGACATTAACAATGCAGGACATATGAAAACAGAAGATATTCAATGTGCACTAACTACCAACAACAACAAAAATACATATCAAGACCAAAAACAACAACAGCAACCAAATACTGAACTCAAACATCAAATTGGAGACGACGACTATGGCGAAACTGTGTAAGGATCATCCTTGTCATTGTTGTCGTCATCATCAAAAACAACAACAACAATACACAGACAAACAAACATATAGGGACGGATAATAACAACAACAGAAACAACCAAATTAAAGTGAATTTAAAAGCGTTGACAGACATAAAATGTGACACCTTAACTGAAAATCAAGAGTACGTGTATTAGCGTTTGTGTTCGTTTCGTATCCTTACGCCTATAAATATGCAAGCAAAGTAACAAAAAAAAACAACGAAACTTTTACACATTTATGAAAAGTTGCATAAATTGAATGTATGCCTTTCCTTCAACTGCTCCTGTAGCTATTAAAGGTTGTCGGTCTGACTTGTAGGAGTATATCGTTAAATAACTAGTAAATTTACTGCAAATATCCTTTACATGTGTTGTAAGTAAGTATGAGCAGATTTGTTATTGACGATTGATTTTTAACATTTGAATAATTTTATAAAAATTTACAACTTATGCTAACATCTACATACACATTCTTTTAACTACCAATATGATTAAACTACTACTCTGTAGATAACATCAAACACAAAATCAGTTATTCCCCTCAAAAATGATGTAAAATATACAAATTTATGAGTATGAACAGGTAAATTTTGGAATTGATGAATATTTCATAGCAATGATTTGTAGCATAAAATTTGCAACAAATTCAAAGTAAACGATTTTACAAGTAAATGTTATTTTAATATTTATTCAAAGGGTTAAACGTGGGGTATAGGCATCTGTTGAAACTTGAAACTTTATAAAAATTTTGTATAAACAACAAATTTTGTAAATTTTCAATAACAAAACAAATTTTCGAGAATTATTTTATAAAAAAGTGAAATTTTCTATAAAAAAAGTCAATTTTTCCAGACAAATCATCAACCCAAACTTTTAATATTCACACACATTTTAAACTTTGTTTAGTTACAGCTGCCTAACTCTCCAGGTGTTGGGTGTGGTGGGTTTTAAATATAATTTTTGCTAAATTTAACGTTGTCTGACATTTAACAATTGCAAAAAGCATCAAACAAAATTACAAACATTAACTGCATCAACATCATCATCGTCAGCAGTGAAATGGTATAAGAGTTTTTAATTCAAATTTGAAAATTTTGTAAACAAAAGTGTTTTTGAAGTCTAGTACTTCATTCAAATCACTTGTTGTATACAGTTGCAAACGGATGTAAAATCTACGCAAAAATATTTGTATTTAGATTTTGTAAATATAGAGGATGTGCTCGAGAAAAAGTGATTAAATATTTTCTAAGATGGTCTATCTATCTATCTATCTATCTATCTATCTATCTATCTATCTATCTATCTATCTATCTATCTATCTATCTATCTATCTATCTATCTATCTATCTATCTATCTATCTATCTATCTATCTATCTATCTATCTATCTATCTATCTATCTATCTATCTATCTATCTATCTATCTATCTATCTATCTATCTATCTATCTATCTATCTATCTATCTATCTATCTATCTATCTATCTATCTATCTATCTATCTATCTATCTATCTATCTATCTATCTATCTATCTATCTATCTATCTATCTATCTATCTATCTATCTATCTATCTATCTATCTATCTATCTATCTATCTATCTATCTATCTATCTATCTATCTATCTATCTATCTATCTATCTATCTATCTATCTATCTATCTATCTATCTATCTATCTATCTATCTATCTATCTATCTATCTATCTATCTATCTAGCTATCTATCTATCTATCTATCTATCTATCTATCTATCTATCTATCTATCTATCTATCTATCTATCTATCTATCTATCTATCTATCTATCTATCTATCTATCTATCTATCTATCTATCTATCTATCTATCTATCTATCTATCTATCTATCTATCTATCTATCTATCTATCTATCTATCTATCTATCTATCTATCTATCTATCTATCTATCTATCTATCTATCTATCTATCTATCTATCTATCTATCTATCTATCTATCTATCTATCTATCTATCTATCTATCTATCTATCTATCTATCTATCTATCTATCTATCTATCTATATCTATCTATCTATCTATCTATCTATCTATCTATCTATCTATCTATCTATCTATCTATCTATCTATCTATCTATCTACTATCTATCTATCTATCTATCTATCTATCTATCTATCTTCTATCTATCTATCTATCTATCTATCTATCTATCTATCTATCTATCTATCTTCTATCTATCTATCTATCTAGCTATCTATCTATCTATCTATCTATCTATCTATCTATCTATCTATCTATCTATCTATCTATCTATCTATCTATCTATCTATCTATCTATCTATCTATCTATCTATCTATCTATCTATCTATCTATCTATCTATCTATCTATCTATCTATCTATCTATCTATCTATCTATCTATCTATCTATCTATCTATCTATCTATCTATCTATCTATCTATCTATCTATCTATCTATCTATCTATCTATCTATCTATCTATCTATCTATCTATCTATCTATCTACTATCATCTATCTATCTATCTATCTATCTATCTATCTATCTATCTATCTATCTATCTATCTATCTATCTATCTATCTATCTATCTATCTATCTATCTATCTATCTATCTATCTATCTATCTATCTATCTATCTATCTATCTATCTATCTATATCTATCTATCTATCTATCTATCTATCTATCTATCTATCTATCTATCTATCTATCTATCTATCTATCTATCTATCTATCTATCTATATCTATCTATCTATCTATCTATCTATCTATCTATCTATCTATCTATCTATCTATCTATCTATCTATCTATCTATCTATCTATCTATCTATCTATCTATCTATCTATCTATCTATCTATCTATCTATCTATCTATCTATCTATCTATCTATCTATCTATCTATCTATCTATCTATCTATCTATCTATCTATCTATCTATCTATCTATCTATCTATCTATCTATCTATCTATCTATCTATCTATCTATCTATCTATCTATCTATCTACCCTGACTATCTTCTCTATCTATTCTCTAATCTAGTATCTATCTAACCCTCCCTGACCTTCTCTTATTTCTAGATTGTCAAAATTTTTTCGGGTACACCCTTTTGAAATGTTGCATTGGTATTAGAATTTGTAACAACTGTTACATGGGTCTGCTTGCTGAAGGATTATGGACACAAAAGATTCATAACCTGTTGGCCGTTGTTTGTATTGTCTGATGAGTTGTTTAAAATTATAACTTTGAAACTGTTTATTTGTTTCTTTTTTAAAATTAATTTTCTAATCCAGTTAACAGATGATGCCCATATTTTGGCAAATGTTAACAGAATTGTATAATGAACTCATAATTGATGTAATTTGCTATTTCAAAGTCTGATGAATGAAAGGTTGTTTAGTTGAGTATGAAAGCAAAAAAGACTAGACTAGCTTACTCATCCTTTTAAGGTTTTCAGTAATTAAAAGAGAATCTGCAAACAATTTTAATTTAACCATTTGAACCTCCATATTATAACACCATAACTAACAAAAGCAAGGAAAATTATAATCATCATCTAAGAATTTTTCCAAAAGTAAAGAGTAGCAAGCAACAACAAAAAAAAAACTGTTTATTTATTATCCTGCTCCTGCTAGCAAAACTTACAAATGATTTATGATAACAACACTAATGGAAATGCTGACACAAATTTTCTACACTTAAACTTGATGACTATGATGATGACAATTCTAACAGCAACACTTTATACTTCTAGCACTAAATACTAAGTAACTTCATCTAAAACTCAGATAACACATACACACACACAAACAAACTCTTTCTTCATGCAACTCGGAATCATATACAACATTTAATAAACGTTGTGTTTTTGGAACACTATTAAATTGGATACAAAACTGTTAAATAAACTACAACTCATGATGGAACCATTGTATGTACTTCACTGGGAGAAACAAAATGTTTGTGTGTCTCAAAAAAAAAAAAAAAATCTATAACTAGAGGAAAGAAGAGGAATGTGAAAAAAAAAGAACTGTTTTGGCCACACATGTGTCAACATTTATTCACATCACTTTACTGAAACATGCTGTAATTGCAGTTGAAGATTGTTGTCCAACGCAATGTCGACATTTACAACCATCAACTGACATCAACACTAACTCACATGCATATAGAAAACTCACACACACATACATCTTTCACATAAACAATACAACAACATTAATGTTGCCACATAAAGTGATGTGCTGAGGAAAAGAAACAGGGACTCCGCAACTATAAACTAAACTGTTGTTCATGCCTTTATATTAAGGTTTTCCATAAATTTAAAACCTCCCGAAAAAAGACGCATATACAAATGAATAATTGAAATACCCAAAGATAGTGGGGTTTGAGGTAAATACAAAATCAAGAGGCAGTTTGAGTAGAGTTGGCTTTAGATTATTTAATCGGATATTCGATTAATGAATATATACATAAACATTAACATATACATTAACATTTCTAAGTGAAAATTTACAAGATCGATATTAGAGTGCAATCTCAGTCTACAGAAGTTGAGTGCTTTAAGTGAACGCCTGCCAAATGGCTCACCAAAGGGTGAGCTAGATACCACTCATCGTCGCCCCTTTGTGCCATGCAAAGAACACGAAAGTTTCAATTTGACAGAACCATGTCCGTCGGTCCATGTACAAGCATTTTATCAACTTCCGAAATACAAAACAGCAACTAGACCGAAACACGAAACCATCCAATAAGCCACAGTCACTTCTCGTAGTGGTACATGTGTCTTTTTTCGGCGACAGCGACGACCTTATCCCGAAATACAGATTTTACCGTGTATCAGTCTTTTAACGAACATTATCTTCCCGCGATTTTGAGTTTAAACCACAACCACATCATAATCAAGCAACCGAGACAATACAAAGTCCGAAACTCGCCTTTATGGGCTGCCGGTTTGATTGTTACCAGATAAAATAGGTTCTCTGGTTCGACCCCATGTTAAATTATGCCAAGGAAAGGCCTAGGGAGCCTTAGAGCACCTCTGGATTGCAATCATACCAAGATGGAGAAAACTTATCAATTGATGTAACTTATATAATCATCAGGACATGAACATGCCAACTAATTTTCAATAGGACCGCCCGCATTATCGAAAATGATCGACGAACTGTCGATAGAGGAAATGAAACGTATGGACTTTCTACAAAAGAGTTGTGATGCAGTTTATATTTCCATCCGGAGTATGCCTAGTCTATCCATGTTCAAAAGAGGTCTACTTCCCTTGAAATTTATTTTACGATTGATTGTTTTAGGCTTCTGATGATGATCTTTACTGGGAGGATAAAATTAACACTTCGATTTACGGTCGTCTAATCTCTTTAATACACGACGATCTATATAATCCGAGGTTTACAAATCCGTTGGTTTGCTAGGACTTATAGGCTAAGACTAGCTAGAGAATACAATCCGATGAGATAAAGGCTTTAGTTCTCTCAGGATAGTGGGATAATATGGTCGAACTAGAGCACAACATAATCTGATGAACTTTGTCCTGGATGGTCTGACGGTTTATACGGTTGACGGTTTATACCCAAACTATCGGGAACGGACAGTTGGTTGGATTTGATTCATGGTGAAGCAATAACTTTTCGGGATAAGGTTCAGTTATCGTTCCTATATACTAGGAGTGATACAAACCATAGGGTAGGTTGGGAATGAGCTGATAATACAGAGATTAAGCGTTGAAATGATGTTTGCCTGTTGGATACTGATGTATCTGATGAAAGAGATAGAAGTGTTGAAAGAAACGAAAGTGATGGAAAAGATGGATGGCGTGAGAAGTTTGGAGAGATGGTAATGAAAGCTTCAATCTTTGTTTTATCGGAAATTTTCCTTCATGGTTGGCTGTGTTTTGAATTTAGTCTAATCATGCTCAGCACAAAGCAATAGGTTATAATGGCCACTAAAATAAATCTGATCAAGTTGTTATGGAGTCCGTGCTTCGGTCTGCCATTTTAACTTATGGTTCTGTTGCAGACTCAATAGAGACATCTCAGGAATATACTGGTCATATTGAGGTGTTAGATACCAGGAGATTGGTTTTCTTGATGTCGGGATGTCCTCTTCTTTTGACATGAAACCAGTGATTTTCCTTGTTTGGGTATGGATTTGAATTGTTCTCATGCAGCCTGTCATTCGGCAACGGTACTACTATGGCAAAAGATTAGATAGCTTGTGTATGGACCGACACAATCATGTACAATCAATTGCCATCTGAGTGTTCTTCTTTTTTCCATTGAAGTCATTCAGGGGCCAGTCGTGGACATCCCAAGGCCACACGGTGGATGAAACAGACTACCCTAAGTTTAAGCCGTCAAGGCAGGTACTCACGCTAAGCACATTGATAACTATTCTCTTTAGTTTGTTTCCATTAAAGAATCAACAAGCCCCTGTCTCCTCCAGAGATGAGTCGAATCTATTGTAAAGTTAATATATATCCGAATATCTGCCAACACTAAGCATCTTCATATTTACACACTACTCACCTATAAATCTAACATTTAAATTAAACCAGGATACATTTCACTGTATTCACAATTTCCTCTCTAGCAAACGAAACAATATTTTTTTCCACTTCTTTAATTTCTGATGAAAACTTCGGGGAAAATAATTTCGAAAAGAAACTGTTAAAATGACCAACACAGCATAATATTTTGTGTTGATGCAACAACCAGTTGACAGTTGAGAGTTTTATAGTGTGATCCACAAAAACAGTTCACACATTTTCATGTTTGTTCGTTTTGTTTTTCATCATCATCGTCGTCCTGGTTGTTTGTTGTTTTAGCATTAAAAGTGTTTTGAATTTGGGAAGGCGGGAGTAGGGAAATATTGCAACATGAAATTGAACCTAATAAAACAAGGCATCATCTAATGTTGCAACATACTTGTAGAAATACATACATATGTACATGTGAACGTTGTAGTATGATATGTTGTTGTCCAGTTGTTGTGTGTTTGTTGACAATTTTCCATACCAAATATTCATGGCTAACTAGTGTGAAGTGTGTGTAGCTGGAGTACATACATACATACATAGTTGTCCTGGTCGAAAAATGGTTGATGTGCTTTAAACTTTTTTTCTGCTTCATACAATGGATGGCAACAGGGTAGGAGTTTCAATTAAGGCGGGTTTAAATAAATACAAAGATTGATTGTATGCCAATTTGTGTGGAAGGGGGAAGTTCAATACTTGAGAGAGATCTGTTAAACGCTCTCAAAGTTTCGCAGATTTGGAAAATTAACCTAAAAAGTTGCATTTAAGGCCCTTTTTGACTATCTACCGCCTTACCCCTTTAACGCTCTACAATATTTAAACTTAACTAAACGTACGCATCTGCATACAGTTGTTTTAGCCATCAACTTACATTCTATTTGACAGACCGCAAAATGCATCATCACCAACATGAGCGATGAGTGTTTACGTTGATGTGTATATTTTGGGAAATTTTTATTTTTTTTTGCATTTTTCAGTTTAAAATATACATGTGTTTTTAGGGGGAATTAAACATAGAACATTTAAAAGCCATAAATTTGAATTTCTACATTAATTTTTGGACCACATACTCAGAATATAATTTTGTTAATTAAATGTTTGTTAAATTAAATTGTATAAAATTGACCCAATTTGTAATTTCATTGTAAATATTAGAAATTTTGAACATACATTGTTGTTGGTAATATTTACTTTGTCAATATAATGTTATGGTCTTGATGAGACAATCCTTATAATATAGCCGACGTATTTAAATATAAATATAACTACGGTAATCTGTAGTTGTTGTTGTTGTAGCAGCTTAAACTATACATAGGCCCAGGCCAAGAAATTGGGCTACTTCAATAGGGTTAGTCCATAAATCCATTGGGTTAAGCGAAGTAGAGTGGGCTGAACAGTTGAATATGTGGTGGGTTTCATGGGGACCCTGTTCAAGTGGGCACGATCTATGCGGAACCAGATGGCACTGAGTTTATTGCTCCATCCCGATCTCAGTTGTGCCCGAGCAACTCTTGTTTTCCGCGGCAAGTTCTTCTCTATTTCTGCTATGGGCGGTGGGCGATCTCCAAGAACGACATTCTGAAAACGCGTTATTGATGGCGTCCCTATGAATGTCATTCAAAGCTGCTGTATACGAACTTCGATCCAAGGGATCCTGCACATATCTTCGTATGCTCTCCTCGCATACACGAAGGTCCTTCCCGATAACACAATTAGATGCTATGTTAAAGTTGGGATGACTCCTCTGGTGACATTCCAGGAGGAACTATTTAGTCAGCATGACATTATGTTCCTTGACTGGAAGGACCTTCGTTTCCTCGTGTAGTTGGTGCTCCGAAGTTATTTGCAGCCCGTTACAGTTCGTAGGGCGACATTTTGGCAGCTTTGAATATTTCTCTAGAGGGTATAATTTAGCGAATGGCTGTGCCGGTCCATGTACAAGCACTTTGCTGAAGTACTCGAGCTATCCAATCTCTTGCCATAGTAGCCCCATTAGGATCAATCCTAATGTAATCCTCGACAAGGAAAAAACAATCACGGGTCTAAAGTCAATAGAAGGGGAAACAACCCCAACATCAGGTGAAATCAACATTCCTGTAGGAAGGTGACCACCCTTTAGATGTCATGAAATATTGCATTATTTAAAATGCAATCCCCCCTAATGACTCATTCCAGTGCATTTAACTTTTTAAAGCCCGCGCAACCACACTACTGAGATGGCTCTGTTGATTCGGCAACAGCACCTAGAGACGTATTTGGTAGACCGGACAATAAATCAGAATCTCTCTGTATGTCAGATAATGTGACAAAGGATGTCGAACCCAATAATTGTTCCGTAAAGTTAAGTGGCAGGTCTCAACCATAAGTCGCATAGCAGGAAGCAATATGCATTCTGTTGAGAGGACAACAGCACCGATAACCTCCCTGAAGTAAAAGGCCTACATGTTCAGAACTAGTCTCCTGTCGGGCAGAGGAGTCTTTACCAATTGTTTACCAACTAAATCAGTTTCATTCTCCGACCATAAAGAACAATCTACGGAATGACGGGTAACTACCAAGTGTTAACCGGAGAATTCCCCAACCTATACTGGCGCCCTACTACGCGAAGAGCAAAAGATACTTAAAGGGTTGTTGCTCTGTCACATCATCCAGTGACATCTGGATGGAACTGCATGAGACAGTCCGAAGTATATAAATCACCTCAAAAGTACTTGGTATCGTACTCGATGACCTCCTAACAACTCTTCTTCGGCAACGCTTGAACAAGAGATATAGAAAACTTTGTTAACTACCTACACAACACCATTACCACTAGTGGTAAACTACGCAACACCTGCTTGGACTCCAAGAGTTAGGGACACGTAGCGAAAGAAGCAGAAATTCTGACAAAAAGCAGCCTACAGAACGGGTTATACACTGCGATATCAGAGGAATGCCTACATGATGAGACAAAGATGATTTCGGTTAAGGAATACAATATCGTACTATGAAATCAGTTCCTATTGATCTGCCATCCGAACTACAATATAAAGGACTTAAAACCACCAACAATTACCGCTCAGCTACTGGGTTTAAGTCTAGCGAAGAAGAAGATTCATAGGGAATGGATGGGATGGGTGAGGCCGGCATACCTCTACATCCATTCCGTGCCACATACATTTGACACCAACTCATTACCATCGCTAAGTCTACAGTTACTACTCTGCAGCGTATCTGTTGTCTCGCCAACAGCTGCGTACTTATCCCGAAATATAGATTTTATCAAGTATCAGTCTTTTAACCAACATACTCTTCCCGCGAGCTTGGGCTTAAAAAAAAGCTACCACGTTTATCCCTTAGAGACCTCTCTAATAATCGGGACAAGATAAAGTCCGAAACTCTGTCCTGTGGGCTACCGATTCTTGTGGTATCAGAATATAAGGCTCCCTGGTTAGACCCTAGATGAAATCATTCCAAGGAAAAGTATCGTACAGCGGGAAGGGCGGGGGAAGAAATGTAAATTAAAAATTAAGTGCATTAAGATTTGATCTCAATGTCAGAGTGAAAAAAAGATTACAGATCTAAACAACCCACAAGTTTATCAGATTGGTCCTACACTAATTTGCCTTTGGGTGACCAAACACAATAGATAACCTCCTAAACAATATATTACATAATATTTGTATTGTAGAATAACCTATTGTACTAACTAGCTATTGTCATAGTATCCGACAAAGATGAATCAATCTGCAGTTTAGAGTCAGTAGATGGGGTCGTAACCAACATCTGATGATTACAAACTTCACTAATCAGAAGCAGATCACCTTATTTATGTCAGGAGGAATATGCATTTATGTATCGTCTAGTGCGTTTTTCATGATGGCGCTGTGCCTTCAGTATGTGTATCTTAAGATAAGTTTGGTTAGCCGATGCATCACTGCATTAGCGTAAACTCCCAAACCCAGATAAAGAAAAATCACTGATAAAATAAAGATTAAAGGATGACCTATCATCAATCAGCAACCACCGAAGCAGAAGCTACACCATTTCATCATTCCATCATTTCAAATTCGTATTCACATCTATTTCCAAAACACCCAATATTTATAAAATTAGTTCTTTTCCCAAAAAATAATGCTCCTATGACTTCGATGTCGTGGTACTGTTCTGAACTAGCCCGGAATCAACCGAGGCTGCACATTTTAATCGTTTCATCCTTTTTCGCCCATCTTCACATCCGCCATTAACATCTTTGTAACATCAATTCATTCCACAACTGTGGTTGAACTATTTTGGAGTTACAGCAATGGAGACCTTCCCGAAAATATTAATTTTACAATACATAACAGCAGCGATTTGGCTTTTAATGCTGGGTCTCTGAATCTGGAAGCGTCAGAGGTATTATATCGAACCGCGAGTCAAATAACTCCGAAGAAGTTATTGTACTCTTCCAGTGTATAGTTACGGCGACCAAGATGAGGTGCGGTTCATAGTATCGTATAATATCGGTGGCTTGAAGCATTTATTTTGTCGGATTATAAACGTAGTTTTATTTTGTATTAGTCAGTCGTTAGTTGATCTTATCCCGAAGCATTTGGGAGGTCCTTACAACAGAACACAACGTTATCATGTTAACGGTTCACTCTCATTTCAAATACTGAAACCAGCTCTGTGGTAAAATAAGTTTCAAAGGAAAGGTCTCTCAATACATTCTAAAATCTAAGAAATCTACATATAAATTATGCCTAAATTGACAAATCGTTATATACATACTACATACGATATTTCAATTAATAATACAAAAAAGTAAATTTTAAATTTTCTCTACAATATGCATTCCTTTAAATTTGTTTGGCATGACCCAAAAACAAAACAAAAAACTGCACTTAATTTTCTTATACTAAAATTGATTATGGTTTATTTTCTATCTTGGCCAAAAATTATGTGACTAAGAAAAATGTCAACACATTTCGAAAATGCACATCAATCAATGTCAAGCAGAAGGAAAGAGTACAAAAATAAGCGACAAAAATTATAAATAACCACAAGTGACAAGTGAGTCAATGAAAAATTGCACACTACCAGAAACAACGTCTGAAACATGAAATCCAATAAATACGGAAAAGTATATATGTGGGTTTTAATCGTACGTCCAACTGAAGACATGGCAAAACTAATGCCAATCATATTTTATAATGAAGCAAACCAAAAAAAGAAAAGCAGGCAATGACATTTTATAAAAATAACGGCATTAGCCCTTTTTCTGTTGCAGAGCGAAGAAACAACACGACAATCTCCAAGGTGTCAATTTACTTGAAAAATACAAAAATTAGCTTTATTGGCACCAAAACTGGCGAGCTAATATAAAATCATAAAAAACAATGACCAAAATCCATTTGCAAAAGCGTAAAAAATAATGCCATCTGTATAAAAATAAAAAGATAAACGTCAATTTGACAATTGCATTCGATTTGTCACTTTGATTTTATTAATGAACTCAGCCATCAAGTGTTGATGGCGAAAGTACTCGTCGTCCATATTCGCCTCTTACTAGGCGTAGTCCCATAATATTCCACAATGTTGTTTATTTCTGTTTATAATCATCATCTTATTTATGATCTGTCTCTTCTTTAGCATTCGAAATGCGTTAAAAATTTGTTGGCCAAAGCATCGGAAAAAAATTGCTGTTGTTTGAAAAAATAAAAAGAATTAACATTTCTTGGTAGATGAGTGAATGATGCAGTTGTATGAATTTGCATCATTATTGAATGTAGTACGAATATTACTCGTCGCCGACGTTGTAGATGTCGTTGTCTTAATATATCATTTACATTATGAATCATTGTTGATGATTACCGGTCGATGAATGATGTCAGGCTAAGTATAATTTTCAAAATGATTACACTCGAAAAAATTAACTTCTTTGAAATTGTTATAGTAAAGCCAAAAGATCAATTGCTTGCGTTCGTAAGAAGACTCCTTCCTATAATGGATTAATTTATTTTACATATTCCTCTATAAAACTTAGCTAAACGGCCCCCATAGCCCCGTTTTGTTTCACAGTTAAGTGATATCCATCAACAACAGATTACCCCACGGGTTTTCCCTATTGTTCCTTTTGCCAACATCTCAATGATCAGTATATCATAGACTAAAAACTAATTGAATGATTCTAGCTACACTTTCTATATATGCAATTAACTAACATTTTCTCTCGAGTGTATCATCACTTTATGCAGCATATCAAAAGTATTCGTATTTCTCAGATTTTGATTTGATGAATTGTCTACATGATCTTATTGGAAATGCAAAACATGAAATTGTTTTTAAGATTTTTTTTATTTATTTTACTTTTGTTGGCATCAGCAAATTTCTTGCTAATGCCCAATGTTCGTTGGAGAGATGCGAACTTAAAAAGTAGTATGAGGTGATAGATAAAGTTTTATTGCAAATAACATTAAATGAATAATGAATTCAATGTTGAATATCAATTTCAAAATATGATCGAAGGTGAGTGGAAAATATCAGGTGACCTCATTTAGAGCAACAAAGTTGGGAATCATAAAAAGTATGACTAAAAAGAGAAAATTTCTTAGGCCAACTTTAACATGAAAAGCTTAAGCCGCCCAGTTAGTTAGTTAGTTAGTTCGTTAGGTAGTTAGTTAGTTAGTTAGTTAGTTAGTTAGTAGTTAGTTAGTTAGTTAGTAGTTAGTTAGTTAGTAGTTAGTTAGTTAGTTAGTTAGTTAGTTAGTTAGTAGTTAGTTAGTTAGTTAGTTAGTTAAGTTAGTTAGTTAGTTAGTTAGTTAGTTAGTAGTTAGTAGTAGTTAGGTTAGTAGTTAGTTAGTTAGTAGTAGTTAGTTAGTTAGTTAGTTAGTTAGTTAGTTAGTTAGTTAGTTAGTTAGTTAGTTAGTAGTAGTTAGTTAGTTAGTTAGTTAGTTAGTTAGTTAGTTAGTTAGTAGTTAGTTAGTTAGTAGTTAGTTAGTTAGTTAGTTAGTTAGTTAGTTAGTTAGTTAGTTAGTTAGTAGTTAGTTAGTTAGTAGTAGTTAGTTAGTTAGTTAGTTAGTTAGTTAGTTAGTTAGTTAGTGAGTTAGTTAGTTAGTTAGTAGTAGTTAGTTAGTAGTTAGTTAGTTAGTTAGTTAGTTAGTTAGTTAGTTAGTAGTTAGTTAGTAGTTAGTTAGTTAGTTAGTTAGTTCAGTTAGTTAGTTAGTTAGTTAGTAGTTAGTTAGTAGTTGTAGTTAGTAGTTTAGTTAGTTAGTTAGTTAGTTAGTTAGTAGTTAGTTAGTTAGTTAGTTAGTTAGTTAGTTTAGTTAGTTAGGTTAGTTAGTTAGTTAGTTAGTTAGTTAGTTAGTTAGTTAGTGTAGTTAGTTAGGTAGTAGTTAGTTAGTTAGTTAGTTAGTTAGTAGTTAGTTAGTTAGTTAGTTAGTTAGTTAGTTAGTTAGTTAGTTAGTTAGTAGTTAGTTAGTAGTTAGTAGTTAGTTAGTTAGTAGTTAGTTAGTTAGTTAGTTAGTTAGTTAGTTAGTTAGTTAGTTAGTTAGTTAGTTAGTTAGTTAGTTAGTTAGTTAGTAGTTAGTTAGTTAGTTAGTTAGTTAGTTAGTAGTAGTTAGTTAGTTAGTTAGTTAGTTAGTTAGTTAGTTAGTTAGTTAGTTAGTTAGTTAGTTAGTTAGTTAGTTAGTTAGTAGTTAGTTAGTTAGTTAGTTAGTTAGTTAGTTAGTTAGTTAGTTAGTAGTTAGTTAGTTAGTTAGTTAGTTAGTTAGTTAGTTAGTTAGTTAGTTAGTTAGTTTTTAATAAGAGTGTCGAAGACTTCCATTCAAATTATTCTTCATTTCTTCATCTACAGTAAGTACATTTAAGCCTACTACATACATAGAAGAACGAAAAAAATCCTAACAAATTTAAACACATGTAAAACGGAAATAAAGGACAAATAGGCTTAAACGCCTACACTTTCGCTCTTTAACCTTAAATACTTGTGCCGAAAAAATAAAAAACTTAACAGGACATACAGGCATAGAATATGAACCCAAAGCAGGAGAAATACTTTCTGTACGTTTAGTTTGTTTCTAGCATTTTGTATTTCATTTCGTTCTATTTAAAAGTCTTTTGTTACATGTTTTACTTTAAGTTGATGTAGGTTTTTAACGATTTCTTCTACAGTTGCCATAATGTATGTGTGTTGTAAACACTGTTGGCAAAATAGGACTAGGGCAAGGACACTTGCCAAAGCCAATGTAAAGTAATGTTAAAGCAAGCGATGCCAAACATCCAGCCATTCTGCCAACCAAACATAGAGCCAGCTATACACTTATGGCAAAAAAAAACTCAGCTTTGTGCTAACAAGAGCGAGTATGTAGGAATATACAAATATACAGAAACATACACTTACTGTAGGGATAATACCGGAAAACCCCACGTTAGCAAAGAACTTTTTGAAATACAAACAGAATAAGACAATTTTTTCCTGCGTTTACTTTTTTGTTAAATGTTGTCTATGTGTAGAATAAAATTCATACATACATTTGTATATATTTATAGAAACATACACAAGAACACATGCACGCAAATCTTTACTAAGTAAAGCCACTTCGATACCATGGTTGCACTATGGGATATGTGTACATACATATCTACATGGCGAACTCCCCAATAATCAGCGAACAGACGAAAGAGAAATAATGGAAATGGGACTGAAAGTTATCACTAACTAACAAACTAACTAACTAACTAACTAACTCAACTAACTAACTAACTAACTAACTAACTAACTAACTAACTAACTAACTAACTAACTAACTAACTAACTAACTACTAACTAACTAACTAACTAACTAACTAACTAACTAACTAACTACTAACTAACTAACTAACTAACTAACTAACTAACTAACTAACTAACTAACTAACTAACTAACTAACTAACTAACTAACTAACTAACTAACTAACTAACTAACTAACTAACTAACTAACTAACTAACTAACTAACTAACTAACTAACTAACTAACTAACTAACTAACTAACTAACTAACTAACTAACTAACTAACTAACTAACTAACTAACTAACTACTAACTAACTAACTAACTAACTAACTAACTAACTAACTAACTAACTAACTAACTAACTAACTAACTAACTAACTAACTAACTAACTAACTAACTAACTAACTAACTAACTAACTAACTAACTAACTAACTACTAACTAACTAACTAACTAACTAACTAACTAACTAACTAACTAACTAACTAACTAACTAACTAACTAACTAACTAACTAACTAACTAACTAACTAACTAACTAACTAACTAACTAACTAACTAACTAACTAACTAACTAACTAACTACTAACTAACTAACTAACTAACTAACTAACTAACTAACTAACTAACTAACTACCTACCTAACTAACTAACTAACTAACTAACTAACTAACTAACTAACTATAACTAACCATAATACTCACTACCTCTTTGTTTCCCAATTTATTTGTAGAACAAAATTTGGAGTAGTTTACAGTTAAATGTACTACTTCTATACTTCCTATTAGGTTCACTTCTGCTGTCTTATAAAGAAGCAACCAAAATATTGGTAGTGGTGGTTAAAACGGAGCTGGTGTTTATTTTCAATAAGCGGTATATGTATGTATGTTCAGAGGGTTCATGGTTATGTGGGTGTTATTGTGACATAGTCTGGCCAAAGTCTGCTATTTGACTTGGCTTTAAGGTTTTGTTTTCATTTCTCTTCTCCATTTTCTGCTTTAACTTCGTCGACAAACGACGCTTTTTGTCTGTATTTTTTACTTCTACACACTGGCACAGGGGCTGACTGGCTGTCGTGCCGGTGTTAACAAAGTTCAAGTGCGCTCGTTTGCAAAAAATTGCTAACAACTTGTTGCTACTATAACAACAATAACAGCAAATAGCAGCAGCAGCAAGAAGTATGAAAAACAACAACTTGAATTTCACATGCGTTGCCTGGGTAAATTTGGAAATAAGCGCCTAAATTGAAAAACAGCAAAAAAAAAAGGAGGAAAAAATAAAAATTGAATAAACATTAAAAAAAATCTGGCAAAAATTAAAGCGTTTGTTTTTCTTTTTTATATGTTTTCAGTGTATATGGGTTGAATGTGTTTTTCTTTTTTGTTAAAGTTGATAGAAAATTTTTATATGATTTAATTTTTCTTTCTACTAAATTTAAAAGAATTTAATGGGAGAAGTAAAATTTGAAAGAATATACATGTTAATTTAAATGTTTTGTCACACTGTGAGAAATATATCAAAATATTGCTCGTAGGTCCTATAGATTATATATGTACATAACTATGTCCATCTGTCTGTCTGCTGTTGCTATATTCAGACAGTTCAAAACTAAGGAAAATTGTCCTTTCATACGAACTCGCATCTGAAACTGATTGAACTAATTTCATAAAAGTATGTTTCAGATTAATTTAAACTTTGTTAGCAAGGTCAAAGGTTAAACTTATAGATTTTTCTTTCTTTATTTTGTCCTCTATAATCGATTACTTTTTTTCACAATATTTTTCTTTAATCCACTTTGCACTTGAAACAAAAACTGCATTTTACTTAAAATGACGTCCAATGTTCAACATCTCAAAATATTTGATGGACGAGCACTTGTTGGATGATGTTTTTAGTTTAACCATGATGACGTTTTTAAAATATATGTATGAAATATAAAAACGAAATGCAAAGAAGATGATGGATCATCAATAAAATTAGAGTAAAATAAAATACATAAAAAACTATAATTTATAAACATATAATAATGTCTGATAAATTATATAAAATCATAAAGACTGATTGGCAATTTATCACAAGAGATTGTCATAAATTAAGCATAATGATGGGTTTTAAACAAAAGCGTATAATGTAAAGGTTTGGGTGGAAACAAATAGTTAAGGCAAACAAATATTTTTTTCTTTAAAATATATAAAATAAGTTAAATATGTATTTATCTTAATACATAAATTCGCTCTTACAAAATTTCTGTAAAACTGAAAATAATATGCTACGACTTTACCAACTTGTTTCCACTTGAATTTATTTGGTGTTTTTTTATGAAAATGTGTTTATTATGAACACTAAAATATTGATAAAATAAAATTTTATTATGCACAATTAAGGTTTAATAAAAAAAATAAACGTAGGCAGATGTAACTAACTGCAACATTGTTTTAAAGAAGGACAGTAAAGCCTCCTAAAGAATAACAATATATTTATAATTTAAATTCAATTTATAATTTTGGAAATACTTAAGTTTTTCAGCTCGAATTTAAAGTGAATTTTGGATGTATGATTTAAATCTGTACCTATCTGCCAATCCTTATATTAGATTGTGTTGGACAAATCTACTGTCAGTTTTATAGAGAACATACTCTCGCTTAGGATTATTGAAACCTTTTTGAGAGACACTAACGTCTCTAATAGGACCATTCGGTGCACTCAGAGTGCTGCTCATATGGAATATGAGTACTACACTCATGTAACATAAACTTGCTATAAGTCCGAGTATAGGTCATGAAAAAACTGAACTTGTAATGATCCCTGGAAAATATCTAGAAATAGTACGATTGCCATCCGGAGCAAAAGAGGTGCTACCAGAACGTTTAGTATGACGATATTATAACCTGTTAGAGTCAAACGTTCCCAGGTCTTTCCTTGAAATGATTTGACCTGGGTTCGAAGCCATATAATCTAGTAACATGGCAATAGGTAGTCCACAGGGCTCAGTTTTGGACTTAGTCTTGTCCCTGTTATTAATGAGGTCCCTTCGGGGTGCAAGTGGTGGTTGTAGTTTAAATCCAAATTCGGGAAGATAATGTTGGTTAAAAGACTGATACATGGTGGAATCTATATATTTCTGATTATGTTCAGTGCCGTTGTAATAAAAAGACAACAGTGACTTTGGGGCTTAAACTAGAGATGGGTTGGTTTTAAATGAATAATATACAGAATGAATCCATACCCATATACATCCATACCCATATACTTGACCACATGCAGGATATTCTTTGGGGACGGCACGACGATCCATGCGTAACAAGTAAGCATTAAGCCTGTTGCTCCATTCCGATCTTAGTTGTACCAGAATCACTACTGTTTTCCGCGACAATTTTTCTTCTGTGCTATGGGCGATGAGCAACCTCCAAGTACGACATTCATTCGGTATCCATCGACCGCGGAATTGATGGCGTTTCTGTGAATGTGGTTCAAATCCACTGACCGACTATTTTATATGTAGGTAACAAGTTTTCTTCATCCATATCCTAAGTGCTGCCGGCTAAAGCTTCTTTCTACTTTGCAAATTGTGCGTGATTGCAGTGGCAGGAGCTGAGGAAGTAAATAGGCTATCAAATGTGACCCTCAAGATTTTTGGGTGGTACACGGTCGGTGCAACAACAACAATATCCTGATGTATTCGGGCTCGGCTCTGTTCATAGCTGACTTACCACAGTGTGTTCTCTGCTGCTATTCCATCTGCGAGATTAAAAACGAAAGTGAGATCTTTGTACTTTGCAAGCTACGCTACAGCTATAGCAATTGTCGGAGATTAGATAGCTCGAGTATTTGGGCAAAATGCTTGTAAATGGACCGGGGGAACCATGTACAAAAATTGCCTTTGTCTAACAGCTTACCCTATGGTTGAAAAAGTACCACCGTGAAATAAGGCCGTCATGGCAGGTGTTGAACGGGAATTAACCCTTGTAATGTCAAATGATAACTTGAAGCGGTAATAAAATAAATAATGATAAATGACAAAGTCTCGAATAGGAATCTTCTTACGAAATTTATGAGACCATCAACTCCTCTCATAACCGGTGCTCTTAGAACAACTCCCAGCAAGGCAACTATCTGCCTATGTATTATCAGGCAATGAGCAATGCAGCCGGATTGAGTATTACTGGCAAGTGGAACTTTTGTTCTAGAGGTCATTTACAGATTTTAGAATGGATGGGTAGGGCCACCCAAATCAAAGAAGGACAAAAAGTCTTTTGAAAAAAGTCCGAGGTTAGTACTTATTCTGACTGGGCATACAGAATAACGGTCACGAGTACATCAGTTTGGACAACTGAAATCTAACGAACAAGTTTTGTCCCGTCAGTCCTGGTTTTTAGAGACCTTATTGCTTTGAAGTTTACTATATCAAAGAGCTGCCTTATATCTTTGGTTATGATTGGGTCTTTTCCGCATCTAACATAATCATTGTGTTCTTCATGAAGAGGATGAGATTAAAGGCTTCAGTTTTCTGAAAGCTAGAAGTTACAATCAGGTGAAATAAATGCTCCAGATCTCGGTTGGGTAACGACTAATTATGAGCAAATATGACTACTGCCGCCATTCAGTGTGATAAATTCTTCAGCTTTCGATGGATAACTACTTGCTAATAGTTAAAGATACCTACGACCTACAATCCTGCGATACAAATATTATGGTTCTTGATCGGTTAACGACTAATTATGGGAAAATATAGTTATGGCTGCATTCCAGGCAGACAGCTGCTGTGTTCAATACAACAAGATAAATACTTCGGTTCTCGGTCGGTTAACTAAAGGTTTCGGCATGAATTAAGAACTTACGTCTCATAGGGAAATTTCCAAAAGTCGCATTTAAGTAAGTAAGAATTTAGGTCTCGTCTCGTTGCAACTTTTCGAATAGTCAAACAAAAAGAGACAAAATATCTTACCGATATAGGATGACCGAAGGCTGTGGTGGAACTAGTTTTATGAATTTTAACTCCATCCCAATAGAATCCAAATGTCTTCTTAATACCATTCTATCTCCGATCCAATTATGATAATAGTTTCTTTTATGTGGTATCTAACATGATAAGAGATGAAAGAGAATGAAGCTTTTATATTTTTAAGTGAGAATCATAATACTTGTTCCTAATAGAGTTCTATTAGATCTTGTAGAAATTCGGAAAGACTTATAATAGGCTTCCTTGATACACCCAACTTTAATGTATCTCCTCTAAAGCTTCCACTGTAATCTACATATTATTAAGAAAACTTTATGGAAAAAAAAACAACATTAAAATCTACTACAACTATAAAGAGACCACAAGACATACAGTGAATTAACTGAACATTTTATGAGAAGACCTCCTGGGGCTAATTGTATCGCCTCTTGATCATGACTTGATTAAGCAATCAATCTTTTTTGTTTCATTCTGTTGCGAAAACTAAAACAACTATAAACGGGAGACTAAAAATATTGTAAAATAAAATCAAACTATATTTTTACGTTTAACATAAAAAAAAAATCATGTCGTTCAGACTGGAAAAAAAAAATAAACTAAATTTATAATACATCAGCTTTGATGACCAGACAATTGGAAACGTTTAATGGTTATTTAGATCAAAATAAGTAATAAACTATCAATGTTGGATTTAAATTTATGTCTAGCAAATTGTTATAAATCAAAAATCGTGATACTATAACTATAAAGAAGTTCGATGTAAAGTTTGCAACACATTTTTGCAATGAGAAACTAGATCATTGCATATAAAATTTTCTGGTTTAGAAGATTACTCAGTAGATTCAGTTTCTGATGTCTAACAGTAACACTTCTAGTAGCTTTTATCAGTTTTTTCCACTTTAAACACTTCTTATTTTCAGCAGCCTAAAAACTTAGTTGTTTGCACCTTTGATTGCCGTCTGAAAACATCTTCCAAGAACCTTTGTTACCAAAAAAAAAAAAAAATTTGCACATGCACACTTTCGACTTTAACTTTTTGCCCGAAAATATCATGAAATTTTTGTTTAATTTCAAACAGTTTTTTTTTACTTCTTCAACATTATAAATGCCACTTTGAGTTAAACTGAAATCATGTGAAATTTGATCTCTTTTAATGGTTATTGTTGCCTTCTTCCAAAAATTTTATGCACATTTTGCCTTCAAGATGCTTTTTTAAACAGAAAGACACCATAAAATTGAGGAAAATTTAACAACAACATAAAATTTCAATTTCAAATACAGTAGCACATAAATTCCATTTCGCTAATCATGTGCTAATTAATATTTTGGCTCTTATTTTAAATATTTTTTTTTTTCGTCATGGTTTGTGCCTTTTTTTTACTTTTTGCAATATTTATGCCCATTTAACTCTACAACTTCCTTTCATTCATTAAGAAGAGTGTGATGGCAGAAAAAGAGGAGAAGAAACATTAACAAGAAGTCTTGTTCAAAATGACGCCGGTAGTCAATGGCGTTGACCCTTTCGTTAAAGGTTTATTTTGTATGAAGTTTTCTTTGTATTCGTTGATGAACAGGAAAGTATCAGGGTGGTGCAAACTTGGATGCTATTTGAAAAAACTTTTTGATAACCAGATTAAGCAACATTTTTCTAACTATTAATTATAATCATGCGGTAAAAGGTTCCACACTAACAAGCATGAGTTACGATCATAATTTTTATCACTTTTACGACAACATTTCAAAAGAAACTATGGCATAAACTGAACACCATGAATCTAATCCTGATACCGTATCTATAAAAGTTTCTTAAATTAGTCGAGCTATGACCAAATTACTTGAGTAGAAGAGCTGAGGACGCTCTGAATACGGCCTTGAGCTGGGCTCAACCGAAAGGCCACAATGTTAGTCCGGCGACGACCATTTCACAAGAAAGACAAACATTTTTACGTATACTGAACCTTGCTTCCTGGGGAAGAAGATACCGACAGACAAAGTTAGGTATTTAGGTGCAATTTTTGACCGGAAATTAAAATGGAGACACCACATAGAGGATAGGATCAACAAGGCACATCGGCGCTGGACGATATGTAGGAGAACTAAATTAAATGGGGTCTTGGTCCTACTATTACAAATTGGCTTTATAAAACTGTAGTAAGAGCAATTCTAGCTTATGATTAAATAATCTGGTGGACTGCTTTGGACAAAAAGGGTTATATCAAACTACTACAGGGAGTTCAGCGTACATGCTGCTAGGTCATTTAAGATATGAGGCGGCGCTTAGAGCCGAACGGCTCTTTACTTAAGGCGAACTGGCCAAAAGCGGTTATAGGACACGTCATCAATGTATACGGGACTCATTGGAAGGTTATACACATCGGACGTGCCTAATCGCATACCAGACAGAATATCTCGGAAACTTTTAAACGCTGATATCAGATAGAATGTCGTAGTCAAGCGAAAAACTAGAGCAAATACCAGTAGGAATCCATTGGGTACCAGGCCACTCGGTAGTAGTAATATCTTTAAAGGGATGGCAGCTCGAGGTAGTTGACCTGACAAACGCAAATTCGACGCAACAAAAGCTGAATTAAAAATATGGGTGAGAGAATCCCATAAGACCTCTTGAAATAATGAAATGATGGGTAGAGCCACAAAGATAATATGGTGTGACCCTGATGAGACCACGACGAGAAATCTCCTCAAAATGAGCAAGTCTAAAGTTAGTATGATGGTACTTATTCTGAGTGAACACACAGGATTACGAGCACATCTATATAAAATTGATGTGCTGATTCAGATGAATGTAGAGCATGTGGAGAGGACAGTGTAACTCTGGAGTACTTTCTTTGCCACTGTCAGGCATTCATCGAAGTAAAATCCAAATATCTTGGAAGTGATGTTATTCCGGAAATAACATTCCTGACTAACACTTATTGAGAAAATTCTTAGGAATTACGTCCAGGAAACTGAGTTTCTGAACATTAAAAAATAATATACTCAGTGAACAAAATTTTTTCGTGAAAAGGAGCGCACAACAGTACCGATAGTGGCCTAAGTGTAATTCTTCGGATTTGATGTACTATACATCCTCCTATCAACCTAACCTAACTACCAAATGCTTTATGCAGACTTTATATTCATCTCGGCGTTTTCAATAGGTTCTAATCTGTCTAATGGTTTAGAACTTCAAGTTCGGGCTACGATCGTGTGCATGATTGGTATCATGTCACGATCATGTACATGACTTTTATTTTATGGATGTCAGTGATTAACAAAAGAGTCGGAAGCTATCCAGCCTGTTATATGTTTTTATCAGTCGTGAAGATCTAAGACTGATAATATTTTTCCTACTACAGCCACATCTGTTACTAAGCAAACATTTTTGACCTACGGTCGCGGTTCTTATTGAATCTATATTTTGCTGAACTTTACATTGGTCTTTTACGTGCACTTAAAGATCTTGATTTGCTAAGAGTATGAGTCTGTTCCTGGGTTGTCACAAAAGGGATTTACTGCCAAAAATTACTCATCCTAGTCAAGGTAGATCATACGTTACCCTAAGTTTGCTCTTGATTTATAAGGGCCTTAACTTTTGGGATTATGTCGAGAGTCTGAATGGGTAGTTAGTGCATATGGAAACTAGTCAGTTACAGCTCACTTTAGTTGATAATTCAACGTTTGCCTTCACTGGGAGGATTCGTACAGGCTCGAGGTATCAAAATAAGGTGACTTTGCAGGACGTCATGATCGAGGTGAAGATGGAGGAGTTGGGCAGTAATGTACAGGTATTGACTAACCTAAACATGAATGGTCTTCTGGGATTATAGCGTGACTCCTTTGGTGAAGCCATTGCTTCGCGGAAGGTGGAGAATTTCTGCGAGGAGTTATCTCACAGTCAGACCACAAATAAGACTTCTTTTACTGACGAGGTTAGGATATCCAAGGGTGCTAGAGAAGATGCCAAGGGTCCCTCCACTATAAAGGAAAGAATAAATGGCAAAAACAGAGTTATCTGTCTTTTTCTCCAAGCGAAAATCATATGATAGATACATTCTCAGGTTAACCCAACAAAGCTAAATTCGATGCCGTTCTTGAATGATCCACTCCTTGGAGATAGCTAACATTCAGTGATAACATCAATCTGTTCGAGGTGAAAGCGCTGCCCCAACGACGAAGGCGCTGTCGTCTTAGGAACGAGCTGCGGTGGTCAAAAGGATATCACTCAAGATAAACAATAAGGTTGCTAAAACTTCAGTAATTGATTAGAAGTCCAGCCGTTTCCCCTAGTGGTTTTCACAAGGAGATCATTAAGGGAAATGTCTTCGACAGAGTTAATGCTCCCAAAATATTGAATCGCAATGGTTTCGAAGTCATCGAGTATAACGAAGAAATCCGGTACATTTACGGCTGTTCCTCCTAAAGATCAAGTAAGAATGTGAAGAAATCGGTGAAGTGTGTCTCTTAGTAGCTATTATCGATCAGAATGGTCCGGATGGAATGATCGATACTGATCTATAACAGTCAATTTAAAAGGACTGTCAACTCTGAGGATGTCTCCTTCAATGGTGCAGGCTGGACATCTCTGCTCTTAAGCATTTGTTTGCATTATTATTTATATTCAATTTGGCTTTAAATTAAGCAACAATTTTTACACTCACAAAAATTTTGCAAATCTAAAGAATGAGTGATTATAAAATGAATCTCTCTGATCACAAAATACCTCATAACTAGAATTTGTTTTGACATAGAATTATTAATTCTCATTATCAATATATGACTAACAATTTACCCCAAAAAATTTTCTTTACGTGTAACTTAAATCTTTACTCTTTCTGAAACTCACGTAAATAAATCTAGATTTATTAATTTTCTTCATCTTCATCATCATCGTCATCATCCTCCACCTCATCATCTTCGTCATTAAAGTCCTCGTGTGTGTGTGTGTATGTTGCTTATTGTTGCCTGTTTATGCTTTTGTTTTTGTCTTGATTATACTTTAATATCACTTTGAATTTTCGTGAATTGCTCATATTGGCGTGAAATGTCAAAAGGAATCACGTTTGTCCCATCAAAATTGATGAGACGAGAATGAATCATATATTTTTTTCTTCTTCGTGAACTTTTTGTTTGTTTGTTTTGTTTTTGTGCTGTTCTTCATCTCATATTTTCATATGATTTGACTTCTGATACATGTTCATCTTTGACTCGTTCTGTTCTGTTTTTTTTTCTTTTGAAGTGTGCTTCTTTCTTTTCAAATTCCAATACTCCTTATTCTGTTCCTTGTCTTTTCTTGCTATTTTTGATTGTCTGCTACGTGTATCGAGTTACAGATGTTGTGTGTTTTTAGTTTATTGGAAATGATGGGCCAAAAATTATTTAGTTTTCTATTTTTTTGGTTTTTCTATAGAATTGATTGGAGTTGAATGGCGGATGAAGAATTTGGTTGAAAATAAAGTTTATGATGAGATATTGTTTTAATATAGAAGGATCAGTAAAAGTCATTTGGAATGATTATAAATAATGGGAATAGCATGAGGTTATCAATATGGATAACTATGAGCATATTGTAAATGTTTGAAATCATTTATTAGAATGATGCAATATTATAGCTGATTATTCAATACTTTCTTTAAGGAAAGGGAAACTTGTTACAATTGACCGCCGTACTATACTCCATATCCAAGTCTAAGTCACAAATACTACTTAGACTATTGAGAATTAACGAATTTATTTCATTTGATTGCATAATTAGACATTAACTGACCAAGAGCAGTAGCATTTTAACTCCCGATAGTATTCCCAAGCTAGTCTTAGTCCATAAGTCATAGTAAGTTAGAATTAATTCCATCGGATTTTATCCGTAGTCATATTTTTCCATAATTAGTCGTAAGTCGACCAAAACATTTCCCCTATTGCATCCCCTGGCTAGCCAACCCCATATTAGATGGTATCCGCATCCGTATTTAGTCGTTAAAAGGCCGAGGGCCGAAGAATTGATCTCATCTTAGCCCACAAGTCATAGTTAGCCGACGAGTGCTATAGAATGTATGTATTTCATCATTGTCGTAATTAGTATTTAGCAGACCGAAAATCTAAGACCTGATCTAGTCCTTTATGTAAAGAAAGCTACTACACTCTGTGGTATAGTAGTTTCAAAGGAAACAGACTTTCGAAGAATCTAGTCAGACTGACTATACACCGAATGAAAACAATAACTACATCACAATATAAAAAAGACTATAAAGCCTAACCTTTAACAGATAATAAAACTGTTCCTCTTTAATAGGAATTCGTTAAGACTTCTAAGACCGTACATTGATGACGAAGAAGAGTCAACACAACACGTCTAAGAGAACATTCATCTCAGTCAGTAACATTCATCGGGAATAAATTTTTTATATACTTTTATATCCCCACTTGGTAAGATTGCTCGAAGAAGCTAACACTGAATGTGTTCCATTGGTTTCAATGTGCGAGAAATGATTTGTGAGGTTCAGAAGTCCAGAAGAAGCCCAGGTCAACCAAAACTGTTTGAAGATCAAGGATTGGAGGTATTACACCATGAAGATTGTTGTCAAACTCAACAAGAGCTTGTGCAATCGTGGAGAGCTTCTTATGCAACAATTTCAAAACCCTTGCGAAAAGCAAGGGTATCATTTTTTTACCAAATCATCATGTTCGGTTGGGAACTTTTCTATACCAGCCTTATAGTTCAGACCCGAACCCGTCCGACTACTATTTCTTCCGATCCATGCACTCTGTCTAGAATACGCTACACTTTAGAACACGGTATCTGAAATTGGTTCAATTCATTCTTCGCTATAAAACATGATTTTTGGATCCGACGAAATGCAAAACAATTATAAGAGCCCGTTTTCTTCCTTAAAAATTCTGAATATGTTCAGATCTCAGTTGAGACCATAGATGTTGCAAAAACTATTTAAAAATAAGTGGTTGGGTAATGTTCTATATTTGATGGAACCAAAAGTTTTCTTTCTATTATGATAGAAATCTCTTGGACCAGATGGCATTTTTCCATGAATTCCGCAACAAATTAGTGACATAATTGAATGACAACTGTTTCGGCTATTTAAAGCAAGCCTCTTGGAAGGTGACGTGCCTAAAATATGGCTCATGTTTAAAGTGGTCTGTACACCAAAAGCAGATGACAAATCCGGTCAGTTGCCAAAATCATTTCGACCAATCATCCTTAGTTTGTTTTTCATAAAAAAAAAAAATAGAAAAACTGATTGACAGTTACATTAGGGAGACCTATCTGCTAAAAAAAACCCGATTCACCGCTTTTCTCCAAGTTCACCGCTATACTCCAAGTTACGACCCAGATGGAAAGGGCTCTGGGCTCTAAACAAGGGCTATTTGTGCGTTTATATACATACAAGTAGCCTTCGACAATACATCATATGGTGCTTTAGAACATGCCTTACGAAGAAAAAGCGTTCCAGCTGTCTTAAGAAACTGGTTACTGGAAATGCTGACATCCAGAGTCATTGCATTTGATCTATGTGGAGAATCGAGGATCATATGGGCTACCAAAGGCTGTCCTCAGGGAGGCGTACTATCGCCACTACTGTGGACACTGGCTATCGATAGTCTACTTGAAAAACTCAATAACTTATGTTTCCGTACATATGGTTACGCAGACGATCTTGTCATATCCGAGCAGATGGAAGAAGTAATCAATCTATTATCCAAGTGGTGTTAAGAGAGAGGGCTTATTATCAACCCTCAAAAACCATTATGGTACCATTTACAAGACGCAGATCTCTGAAACTCATTGAGCTAACAATAAACGGTTCAAGGATTAAGTTTTCCGAAGAATTTAAATACCTAGGGATCATTCTTGATAAGACCCTTAATTGGAATTCGCATATATCCATTACTATCAAAAAAGCCACCAGAGCATTATATGCCTGTCAAAGGCTGTTTTGTAGTACATGGGATCTAAAACCAAAAATTATTTTCTGGACATTTGATACTATAATAAAGCCCATATTGACCTACGCCATATCCCATCTCTGCACATCTTTATAAAGGAAAAAGCTTGCAGATCAGCAATTCACCTACCAGGTATTGCCAACTTGAAAACTGGGGTCTTGGTAGCACATAGGAGTATACTAAAACTATTCATAAGTGACCCATACATTAAAACTTCCGTCTGTGGGTCACCAACTATGGTTTACGATAGATTATTGATTATTGATATGATTGATTATGTACTGTTCAAACTTGGTGGCAAGAAAAAGCTGATCAAGTTTGGTTCACAAATGGGTCCAAACAAATAAACCGCGAAACGGGAGCGGGCATTTGTTTCCCCAATTTCCAAAAAGCCATTACCCTTGGACTCTATCCTTCAATCTTCAAGCAGAAATATGTGCAATCTTTATTTGTGCTAGGGAGTGCCTTAGGAGAAAAACTAAGGGATTAAGAATTTTTATAATGTCGGATAGCCAAGCATCACTCAAGGCCTTATTGTCACAAGAGGTAAGGTCGGGTGTTGTAGTGGATGCTTGACTTCACTCAATGAGTTAGGTAAACACAACAAACTGACCTTGTGGGTCACTCTGGCAATGAAAGAATGTCTAGCAAATAAGGGCGTTAGTCGCCAATTAATCGACCCTGAGCCCTTCTTTGGCATTCCCCGAGAATACGCCAAAGTGTGATTCTTGGGTAAAATCTGAGTTTATTCGCCATTGGGAACCAATACCAGGACTCAGACAGACAAAACGTTTCATTACACTGTCAAAGGGAAAATCCCAAAAGCTACTAGCGCTCAATAAAAGCGATCTCAGGGTACTAACGGTATATTCTAACGGTATATTCTAGGCAACTCTACAAGGAATCTATACAGATTCTGTGGCCTACAAGATGAAGCCTCAAAACATATATTATGTAACTGCCCAACATTAGGGTCTCGCAAAGCTAAGATCTTGGGTGCTGCCTTCCTAACCTCAAAAGACATCTTCAACCTGTCGCCAACTAAACCAGTTACCTTTGTGCGTGAACTAAGACTTGTATGGTGAACCAATGGGCTGCACAAAAGATCCACACATAGGTCGCAGGTCAGTTGAAAGCTTGCTAGATCAACACGGGTAATATGTACTGAATGAAAGTGGATGATTATACTATTAAAACTATTTAGAAAGGAAAGATTTTGATGCTTTGCTTCACCCGCCTTATAGTGCAGACCCTGCTTCGTCCGACTACTATTTATTGCGATCGATACAGAACGCTCTGTTTGGAATGCGCTTCACTTCAGAACATATTTACAAAGTATCCAAAATTGGTTTGATTCATCCTTGGTCTCAAAATATGAGCAGTTCTTTTGGCACGGGATCCATATGTCGTCAGAAAGATGAGAAAACTTCTAACTAACAATGGTCAATGCTTTGAATATATTTACATATGGGGAATTTCGTGTCAAATGACCCAACTTTAAAAATCGATGCCTTCCGATTTGGATGAAATTTGCAGACACAAGCTTTCAGCTCTATCGGTCAAGAACAGAGGGGGTCAAAGTTGGATATTTTGGTCATACAGGTTTCTATTCAAATATTTATGTGCAACGGACACAAATATTTCTTTGACTTTATTCCTCCATGAAGTAAAACTTACGAAATATTATTTTCTCTTTAAAAAAATATCCAAAGCATTATAAGGTTTTTTGTACGTTGCCATTAATTAATGTAAATGTCGCATTCAATGACATCTAATATGATGAGTTCTTCTAGTAAAGACCAACACCAATAACAAATACAAGGCATTAATGATGTTTATTTATGGCAAGATTATGAGTACGAAAAAAATTAAAACATAAATCTCTAAAGGATTTAACAAACAAGATGACTAAATGAAGGAAGACACATTCCATCTAACACTGGCATTTGGGGGCACAACATTAAGTAGCAATATGTGGACAAAGTGTGGCATATAATTCCTAAAAATGAATAAATGAAGATGTACGAGTTTTGGTATGTCTGTGTGGATGTATGCATGATGTATTAATTGATGAAATACATAAATACATTTATAAGCATCATTTTAATTAAAAGCCTTGACTATGGGCTCCTTTAATGACTAGTTTTATGGCAAATTTACTTTTTGTCTTGTCTTCGTTTTCGTGGAAAAATATAAAATATTATGAACAAAAAAATTGTATTTAGTTAAATGAGGGATTTAGGGAATTACAATTATGCGTTGATTTTGATCTTAAGTGGCAAGTTCTAGCTTACTTTATGCGTTATATATTGCTTTATTATGTCAATATATCTATAAGTATTTTGGGGTTTGAGTTAGGACAGAGATAATGTTGTTATAATAATAAAATATTGGTTGTCTGTCCGTCTTACAAGTTCCCTGAAAAAATTTACCTTTTAAACTATTTATGAAAATCTTGAAAGCAAACTTCTTTAAATAATACTAAAATGCAGCCTGGATAAAATATTATTCAAAAATTTGCTTTTATTTAAAAATCATTCTCATCACTGATGTAAATGATGCTTCATTCTGTAACTGTGGATGATTACGACAACTTTGATGATAAATAAAATGACAATTTTCTTTAACTATTTATTTTTTTCTTTTGCTCTCTTTAACCCAGCCCGGTGTTTGATACCGCTGCTGCTGATGCTGTCCTCAACAAATTAGTATGACAGAAAAGTTTGATGAACTTCAAATCAAAATTATTCCTTATAGCTGTATCCTTGGCACGTTCGTACAACACCAACAACCATTACCATCATCATTAGAAGATGAAAATGATGAAATAAGAAAAAAAAAGTTTTTTTTTTTTTTTTTTTTTTTTGTGAATATTTTTGTAGTTGTCTATAGACGTCCATCATCTATTGTTTTGCCTTAGTGTGCCTTGATGTTAATTAATTCCTGTCTTCAAGACACTTTTTTTCCTCGAGTTCGTTGTTGTTTTTGCTGGACGAATTTTTGCTTTGTCAAAAGTTTTTCCTTTTTTTTAGTTTTATTTTTAGTACGTATTTTTTTATTATTATTTTCCATCATTGTCCTGTGAAACAAATCAAAAATATATATGTTTATGTATAAATTCTCGTCATTCTTGTCAGGTTGAGAAATTGAAAAAAAGAAGAAATGAAAGAAAACGTAACAATCGACAGTAAATGTAGAGTGTGGAATCAAGAAGTTTATAGAAATTGGAATGTCATCCTTTGGTCATTAAAGCTACAAAACGGATTTCCTTAACAACCTTAAGTTAATGCACAGTGTGGTGGGATTGGTAAGTGTGAATTTTTTCAAAAATCTGAATTATAGTCTAATTTAAAGTTAGTCCTCAAGTCAGGACTACAGACCAGTCTATAGTCAGGACTATAAATTGAACTATTACCTAGCCTATAATCAAATCTATAATATTGTCTATATTTAGGTCTATAGTCTAGTCTATAATCTAGTCTATAGTATAGTCTATAATCTAGCCTATAGTCTTGTCTATAGTCTAGTCTATAGTCTAGTCTATAGTATAGTCTATAGTCTAATCTATAGTATAGTCTATAGTCTTATCTATAGTCTAGTCTATAGTACAGTCTATAGTACAATCTATAGTCTAATCTATAGTCTAGTCTATAGTCTAGTCTATAGTCTAGTCTATAGTCTAGTCTATAGTCTAGTCTATAGTCTAGTCTATAGTCTAGTCTATAGTCTAGTCTATAGTCTAGTATATAGTCTAGTATATAGTTTCGTCTATATTCTAGTCTGTAGTCTACTCTATAGTCTACTCTATAGTCTACTCTATAGTCCAGTCTATAGTCTAGTCTATAGTCTAGTCTATAGTCTAGTCTATAGTCTAGTCTATAGTCTAGTCTATAGTCTAGTCTATAGTCTAGTCTATAGTCTAGTCTAGTCTATAGTCTAGTCTGTAGTCTAGTCTATAGTCTAGTCTATAGTCTAGTCTATAGTCTAGTCTATAGTCTAGTCTATAGTCTAGTCTATAGTCTAGTCTATAGTCTAGTCTATAGTAGTCTATAGTCTAGTCTATAGTCTAGTCTATAGTCTAGTCTATAGTCTAGTCTATAGTCTAGTCTATAGTCTAGTCTATAGTCTAGTCTATAGTCTAGTCTATAGTCTAGTCTATAGTCTAGTCTATAGTCTAGTCTATAGTCTAGTCTATAGTCTAGTCTATAGTCTAGTCTATAGTCTAGTCTATAGTCTAGTCTATAGTCTAGTCTAGTTAGTCTAGTCTATAGTCTAGTCTATAGTCTAGTCTATAGTCTAGTCTATAGTCTAATCTATAGTATAGTCTATAGTCTTATCTATAGTCTAGTCTATAGTACAGTCTATAGTACAATCTATAGTCTAATCTATAGTCTAGTCTATAGTCTAGTCTATAGTCTAGTCTATAGTCTAGTCTATAGTCTAGTCTATAGTCTAGTCTATAGTCTAGTATATTGTCTAGTATATAGTTTAGTCTATATTCTGGTCTATAGTCTACTCTATAGTCTACTCTATAGTTTACTCTATAGTCCAGTCTATAGTCTAGTCTAGTCTATAGTCTAGTCTATAGTATAGTCTAGTCTAGTCTATAGTCTAGTCTATAGTCTAGTCTATAGTCTGATAGTCTAGTCTATAGTCTAGTCTATAGTCTAGTCTATAGTCTAGTCTATATAGTCTAGTCTATAGTCTAGTCTATAGTCTAGTCTATAGTCTAGCCTATGTCTAGTCTGTTAGTCTAGTCTATAGTCTAGTCTATAGTCTAGTCTATAATTCTAGTCTATAGTCTAGTCTATAGTCTAGTCTATAGTTCAGTCTATAGTCTAGTCTATAGTCTAGTCTATAGTCTAGTCTAGTCTATAGTCTAGTCTATAGTCTAGTCTATAAGTCTAGTCTATAGTCTAGTCTATAGTCTAGTCTATAGTCTAGTCTATAGTCTAGTCTACTAGTTCTAGTCTATAGTCTAGTCTATAGTCTGTCTATAGTCTAGTCTATAGTCTAGTCTATAGTTAGTCTATAGTCTAGTCTATAGTCTAGTCTATAGTCTAGTCTATAGTCTATTCTATAGTCTAGTCTATTCTATAGTCTAGTCTATAGTCTAGTCTAAAGTCTAGTCTAGTCTAGTCTATAGTCTAGTCTATAGTCTAGTCTATAGTCTAGTCTATAGTCTATCTATAGTCTAGTCTATAGTCCTAATAGTCTAGTCTATAGTCTAGTCTTAGTCTAGTCTAGTCTAGTCTATAGTCTAGTCTTAGTCTAGTCTATAGTCTAAGTCTAGTAAGTCTATAGTCTAGTCTATAGTCTAGTCTATAGTCTAGTCTAGAGTCTAGTCTATAGTCTAGTCTATAGTCTAGTCTATAAGTCTAGTCTATAGTCTAGTCTATAGTCTAGTCTATAGTCTAGTCTATGTCTAGTCTATAGTCTAGTCTATAGTCTAGTCTATAGTCTAGTCTATAGTCTAGTCTATAGTCTAGTCTATAGTCTAGTCTATAGTCTAGTCTATAGTCTATCTATAGTCTAGGCTTAGTCCTAGTCTATAGTCTAGTCTATATTCTAGTCTATATCTAGTCTATAGTCTAGTCTATAGTCTAGTCTATCTATAGCTATAGTCTAGTCTATAGTCTAGTCTATAGTCTAGTCTATAGTCTAGTCTATAGTCTAGTCTATAGTCTAGTCTATAGTCTAGTCTATAGTCTAGTCTTAGTCTAGTCTATAGTCTAGTCTATAGTCTAGTCTATAGTCTAGTCTATATCTAGTCTATAGTCTAGTCTATAGTCTAGTCTATAGTCTAGTCTATAGTCTAGTCTATAGTCTAGTCTATAGTCTAGTCTATAGTCTAGTCCTAGTCTAGTCTATAGTCTAGTCTATAGTCTAGTCTATAGTCTAGTCTATAGTCTAGTCTATAGTCTAGTCTATAGTCAGTCTATAGTCTAGTCTATAGTCTAGTCTATAGTCTAGTCATAGTCTAGTCTATAGTCTAGTCTATAGTCTAGTCTATAGTCTAGTCTATAGTCTAGTCTATAGTCTAGTCTATAGTCTAGTCTATAGTCTAGTCCTATAGTCTAGTCTATAGTCTAGTCTATAGTCTAGTCTATAGTCTAGTCTATAGTCTAGTCTATAGTCTAGTCTATAGTCTAGTCTATAGTCTAGTCTATAGTCTAGTCTATAGTCTATTCATGTCTAGTCTATAGTCTAGTTCTATAGTCTAGTCTATAGTCTAGTCTATAGTCTAGTCTATAGTCTAGTCTATAGTCTAGTCTATAGTCTAGTCTATAGTCTAGTCTATAGTCTAGTCTATAGTCCTAGTCTATAGTCTAGTCTAGTCTAGTCTAGTCATAGTTAGTCTAGTCTATTAGTCTAGTCTATAGTCTCGTCTATAGTCTAGTCTATAGTCTAGTCTATAGTCTAGTCATAGTATAGTCTATAGTCTAGGTCTATAGTCTAGTCTATAGTCTAGTCTATAGTCTAGTCTATAGTCTAGTCTATAGTCTAGTCTATAGTCTAGTCTATAGTCTAGGCTATAGTTAGTCTATAGTCTAGTCTATAGTCTAGTCTATAGTCTAGTCTATAGTCTAGTCTATAGTCTAGTCTATAGTCTAGTCTATAGTCTAGTCTATAGTCTAGTCTATAGTCTAGTCTATAGTCTAGCTATAGTCTAGTCTATAGTCTAGTCTATAGTCTAGTCTATAGTCTAGTCTATAGTCTAGTCTATAGTCTAGTCTATAGTCTAGTCTATAGTCTAGTCTATAGTCTAGTCTATAGTCTAGTCTAGTTAGTCTATAGTAGTCTATAGTCTAGTCTATAGTCTAGTCTATAGTCTAGTCTATCGTTAGTCATAGTAGTCTATAGTCTAGTCTATAGTCTAGTCTATAGTCTAGTCTATAGTCTAGTCTATAGTCTAGTCTATAGTCTAGTCTCCTATAGTCTAGTCTATCGTCTAGTCTATAGTCTAGTCTATAGTCTAGTCTATAGTCTAGTCTATAGTCTAGTCTATAGTCTAGTCTATAGTCTAGTCTATAGTCTAGTCTATAGGCTAGTCTATAGTCTAGTCTATAGTCTAGTCTATAGTCTAGTCTATAGTCTAGTCTATAGTCTAGTCTATAGTCTAGTCTATAGTCTAGTCTATAGTCTAGTCTATAGTCTAGTCTATAGTCTAGTCTATAGTCTAGTCTATAGTCTAGTCTATAGTCTAGTCTATAGTCTAGTCTATAGTCTAGTCTATAGTCTAGTCTATAGTCTAGTCTATAGTCTAGTCTATAGTCTAGTCTATAGTCTAGTCTAGTCTATAGTCTAGTCTAGTCTATAGTCTAGTCTATAGTCTAGTCTATAGTCTAGTCTAGTCTATAGTCTATAGTCTAGTCTAGTCTATAGTCTAGTCTATAGTCTAGTCTATAGTCTAGTCTATAGTCTAGTCTAGTCTATAGTCTAGTCTAGTCTAGTCTAGTCTATAGTCTAGTCTAGTCTAGTCTATAGTCTAGTCTAGTCTAGTCTATAGTCTAGTCTAGTCTATAGTCTAGTCTAGTCTAGTCTATAGTCTAGTCTAGTCTATAGTCTAGTCTAGTCTATAGTCTAGTCTAGTCTATAGTCTAGTCTAGTCTATAGTCTAGTCTAGTCTATAGTCTAGTCTAGTCTATAGTCTAGTCTATAGTCTAGTCTAGTCTAGTCTATAGTCTAGTCTAGTCTATAGTCTAGTCTAGTCTATAGTCTAGTCTAGTCTAGTCTATAGTCTAGTCTAGTCTATAGTCTAGTCTATAGTCTAGTCTATAGTCTAGTCTATAGTCTAGTCTATAGTCTAGTCTATAGTCTAGTCTATAGTCTAGTCTATAATCTAGTCTATAGTCTAGTCTATAGTCTAGTCTATAGTCTAGTCTATAGTCTAGTCTATAGTCTAGTCTATAGTCTAGTCTATAGTCTAGTCTATAGTCTAATCTATAATCTAGTCTATAGTCTAGTCTATAGTCTAGTCTATAGTCTAGTCTATAGTCTAGTCTATAGTCTAGTCCATAGTCTAGTCTATAGTCTAGTCTATAGTCTAGTCTATAGTCTAGTCTATAGTCTAGTCTATAGTCTAGTCTATAGTCTAGTCTATAGTCTAGGTAAACACAACAAACAGTATAGTCTATAGTCTAGTCTATAGTCTTGTCTAGTCTATAGTCTAGTCTAGTCTAGTCTATAGTCTAGTCTATAGTCTATAGTCTAGTCTATAGTCTAGTCTATAGTCTAGTCTATAGTCTAGTCTATAGTCTAGTCTATAGTCTAGTCTATAGTCTAGTCTATAGTCTAGTCTATAGTCTAGTCTATAGTCTAGTCTATAGTCTAGTCTATAGTCTAGTCTATAGCCTAGTCTATAGTCTAGTCTATAGTCTAGTCTATAGCCTAGTCTATAGTCTAGTCTATAGTCTAGTCTATAATCTAGTCTAAAGTCTAGTCTATAGTCTGGTCTATAGTCTAGTCTATATTCTAGTCTATAGTCTAGTCTATAGTCTATTCTATAGTCTAGTCTATAGTCTAGTCTATAGTCTGTAGTTAGGATTATAGTCTAGCTAATAGTCAGGACTATAGACTAGGATGTAGTCTTGACTTAAGTCTAGTCCATATAATAAAATCTGTACTATAGTTTAGTCTATAGTCTTGATTAAAGTTAATTCTATTATCTGGTCAACACCCAAATCTTGGATATTAACTGGACTATAGTAGGGAATGTTAACTAGTGCATTATCTGGGCTATAGTCGAGTGTGCTGTTGTGATTATAGTCTATTATCTATTCATTAGTCTAGTCTATAATCTAAACTTTATAGTCTGTATTAAATATGGAGTAACCCTTAGTATGAGTTACAGTTTACATGATCTACAGTTTGAACTATAACCAGTCTGACGTCTTTTATCTGGTGTATAGTTTAAACTATATACAAATATTCTAGTCAATATTGTGGAGTATGTTTTGTAGACTTGTATATAATTTAACCTACAGTAGGGCTTAGTATATAATCCAAACTATAGTTTACTCTGAACTACTGTCTACACATTCAGTTACACTGTTCAACCCTACAGCATATTGTACGCAGAACTCACCTCTCCCATAAATGTAAAACTTTAATAATGTAAAAAAAACAAGCAGGACCTTTAAGCGAACTATAGAAATTTAGTTGTTGTTGCAATGTTTTATTATTATTTTATTTTCGTTTACAACTACAAATTCTTTTCCTTGAATTTCTTACACCTTTCAATCATTTTTATTCCTTAAAACTCTTCAACATTATTTACTCATTCACTCACTCGTTCATTCAGTCATTCATTCTACAGTACACTTAGAAACTTTACTTGATTCTTTTATTCCTTAAACACATTCATTCAGTCATTCATCCTAGCCAGCCATACATACATACAGCCATCCATCCATCTATCCGTCAGTCAATCGTCATCTTGTCTGTCACTTTGAGCTGTCATTTTACACCAAAGTTTATTCTCTCTACTTCATGTTTTGTGTTAAGGTTACAATTTATATAAATACTTTTTATTCGCTTTGGGTGCTTATTTTATTCATTCTATCCGGTAGTTATATTATATTGTTGTACGCTACTGTTGGTATGTAGAAAAATAAAAACTACCATGCCTCCAGATTTAATAGGATTTTTTCAAAATTGCTTTCCAAATGTATTTTAAACGATAACGAAATAGAACTTCCCGACCCTTGATCCTTAATTATGTTGGGTATTTAGTAGTCGATCTACACCCAAAATTTTATTTCTTACCACTTTTCGCCCCCAGTCTCCTGTTGCCTTAGTTTTAGTTCTTTAAGAAAAAACTTTTATTTTCAAACATATATTTTTTTTTAACTTGTACGAGTGAGTATTTATTTTGCTGTTGCTATTTCGTTTCGTCCTTTCGTATTCCTTGCGTTGGCTTTCATCAACAATAACTCATACATACAATATAGAACTCTGAATTGTATGTGTGCGCTTATTCTTTATGTATTTAGAAAAAGGACTCTTATTTAAGTCAACTCATTTGAAAGACATTGATTGACTTTCTTAATAGACTTTGTGTCTTGTCAAAAAAATTAAAGTAAAATGTCAAATTTATATGAGGGATTTTAATATGGAATATAAATTTTGTACGCACATTTTAAAATGCAGGACTATTTGATGTCAATGACTAAATTAAATGTATGAGAATTAATTAGTTAAATTAAAAGTTTGTTACAAGGAACATAAGATATACATAACTAAACTAACTATAGTCTGGATTATACATCCAACTATAATTTGGATAGTGTATTAAATTATAGTCTGGATTATAGGCTACTCCATAGTCTTGACTCTAGACTAAACTAAAGATGGAACTACAGCTCAGGAGTACAGACTAAACCATAGTCTGGGCTATAGACTAAACTATAGACTGGACTAAAGACTAAACTATGGAGTGGACTATAGTCTGGATTATAGACTACATTTTAGTCTGGACTATAGAATAAACTATTGTCTGGAATATAGACAAGAATATAGCCTAGAATATAGACTATATATAGTCTAGACTATAAACAAAACAATGGTTTAAACTATAGACAAAACTATAGTCTGGACTATAAACTAAACAATAGTTTGGACTATAGACTAAACTATAGTCTGGACTATACACTATACTATAGTCTGAAATATAGACTAAAGTATAACATGGACTATAAAATAAACTATTTTCTGGACTATAGGCTAAACTATAGTCTGGACTATAGACTATACTATAGTCTGGAATATAGACTAAACTATAGTCTGGACTGTAAAATAAATTATAGTCTTGACTAGACTAAACTATAATCTAGACTGTAGAAAAAACTATAGTCTGAACTATAGACAAAACTATAGTCTGGACTATAGACTACACTATAGTCTGGGCTATAGTTTAAACTATAGTCTGGACTATAGACTAAAATAGGTTGGACTATAGACTAAACTATAGCCTGGACTATAGACTAAACTATAGTCTGGACTATAGACTAAGGTATATTCTGGACTATAAACTAAACAATAGTCTGCACATTAGACTAAACTATAGTTTGAACTATAAAGTTATAAAGTAAATTATATAGTCAGGAATAAAATGCTGATTCGTTGCCTCAGATTTTAGTTTATAGACTAAACTATAGGCCGGACAATAGACTAAACTATAGTCTGGACTATAGACTAAACTATAGTCTGTACTATAGACCAAACTATAGTCCTGGATATAGACTAAACTATAGTGTGGACTATAGACTAAATTATGGTCTGGACTATAGACTAACCTGTAGTCTGGACTATAGACTAAACTGTAGTCTGGACTATAGGATAAACTGTAGTCTGGACTATAGACTAAACTATAGTCTGAACTATAGACTAAACTATAGTCTGGACTATAGACTAAACTTTAGTCTGGACTATAGACTAAACTATGGTCTGGACTATAGACTAAACTATGGTCTGGACTATAGACTGAACTATATTCTGGACCATAGAATAAAGTATAGTCTGGACTATAGACTAAACTATAGTCTGGACTATAGACTAATCTATAGTCTGGACTATAGACTAAATTGTAGCCTAGACAATGAACTAAACTATAGGCAAAACTATAGTTTGGACTATAGTCTAACTATAGTCTAGACTGTAAACTAAACTATATTTTGGACTATAGTCTTAAGTATAGTTTTCACTGTAAACTAAACTGTAGTATGGACTATAGACTAAACTATAGTCTTGAATATAGACGTAACTATAGTTAGAACTAAAAAGTTATAAGGTAAATTATAAAGTCATACTACCATAATACTGATTCAATGCCCCAGATTTTGGCGTATTTCGCTGTTGTTTATATATAAAGGACTACATACATATATTCAACCAATCCCCCCTAAGACTATTCCGCAAAACATAAGCAAACTTCTTCAACATATTCAAACATTTCCATTTATCAAAAAAACTTTTCTTAACATCTGAATTATGCCATCCCACCTCTCACAAACATACATACGTTTACTTTTTTCACATTTCCCTCAAATCACAGCCACTCATGGTACATCCAGCGATTTCTTTTCAATTTGAATTCATCTGTCTTAATAATTGTACATAAGTTTTGCTAATTAAGTGATTACTAATAATAATTTTATCCATTAATAACTTTTAGCAACAAATTTTTCAACAAACGCTAAAACGTTTTTTGCTTTTTCCTTTCATTCATTATATTAATCAATAACCAACCTCTCTTGTCCACATCATACATGCATGCATACAACCATACATAGATGGAATACAACTAATGAAAATGAATAAAATCGAACAAAAATTTGCCTCTTTGTGAATAATTTCAAACCAACAACAGTACCAGTAGCCATGTACCATGTAGACAACAACTACTAAGTGGAAGTAGAGCAATCCATACTCAAACATATGGGAGAAAAATGTGAAGAAATTTGCAACAAAAACTTTGAAAAATGTATAACAATCGATCACAAATATTAAATACATTTATTAATACATATTATAAGTTTAGTTGAAAACGCCCTTGCCATTACACACAAGACTTGAAAAAAAAAAATCATAAAGAAGGCGAGTCAATGCCACTATCACCGCCACCCCTCTTACCAACGAATATTTTCTTAACAATATTGGTGTAGCAACAACAAAGTCATCATTACCACCATTACAAAACTACAAAATTTACTGTGAATGAAAATATATAGATGAAGAAACTACTGTAACCATTTGTAGCAAATAGAAATATACTGAGGATAATTTGAATAAGGTTATCCTTTTTATAGAAAATTTTCCATAAATTTTAATTTTATCGAAAATTTTCCATAAATTTTCTTTTTATAGAAAATTTTCCTAAATTTTCTTTTTATAGAAAATTTTCCTAAATTTTCTTTTTATAGAAAATTTTCCATAAATTTTCCTTTTTTAGAAAATTTACCATTAAATTTTCATTTTTAGAAAATTTACCATTAAATTTTCTTTTTTTTTAGAAAATTTACCATTAAATTTTCTTTTTATAGTAAATTTTCCATAAATTTTAATTTTATCGAAATTTTTACATAATTGTTTTTTTATAGAAAATTTTCTTCTTATAAAAAATTTTTCATAAATTTTCCTTTTATAGAAAATTTTTCACAAATTTTTATAGAAAATTTTTCACAAATTTTCCTTTTATAGAAAATTTTTCATAAATTTTCTTTTTATAGAAAATTTTTCAGAAATTTTATTTTTAAAGAAAATTTTTCAGAAATTTTCTTTTATAGAAAATTTTCCAGAAATTTTCTTTTATAGAAAATTTTCCAGAAATTTTCTTTTTATCGAAAATTTTCCAGAAATTTTCTTTTTATAGTAAATTTTCCACAAATTTTCTTTTTATAGTAAATTTTCCACAAATTTTCTTTTTATAAAAAAATTTCCATAAATTTTCTTTTTATAGAAAATTTTCTTTTTATAGAAAATTTTCCATAAATTTTCTTTTTATAGAAAAATTTTCATAAATTTTCTTTTTATAAAAAAAATTCCATAAATTTTCTTTTTATAGAAAAATGTCCATAAATTTTCTTATTATAGAAAAATTTTCATAAATTTTCTTTTTATAGAAAATTTTCAATAAATTTTTTTATTATTAAAAATTTTAAATAAATTTTCTTTTTATAGAAAATTTTCATTAATTTATCATTCTTTTTATAGAACATTTTCCATAAATTTTTTATAGAAAACTTTTGATAATTGCTGCTTTAATTTTTTTTTATTTGGAATTTTGTCATTCCGTTTGTAACACATCGAAATATTGGTCATAGACCCACAAAAGTATATATATTCTGGGTCCTTGTTAAATGCTAAGACGATCTAGCCATGTCTGTCCGTCCGTCTGCCTGTTGAAAGCACGATAGAGCCCGAGCGGAACGAGTATTTTCCACAAATATTCTCTACTGGCAAGGTTTGTTTGGTATTGAAAATGGGCAATATCGGTCCACGTTTTCGGATAGTCCCCATACAAGTGGACCCCCGAAAAACAGCTTTAATGGGCATATCTGTTTCAAAAGTACAAGTATAGCGATGAAATTCTATATAAATAAGTTTCATATGATCCAAAATCTCTCTACCAAATTTTATGAGGATCGGTTCATAATTGAACTTACCCCTCATATAAGGCCCACTTCAGAAAATTTGTTTAACGCTCATTACTGACTTAAAAATACGAGTATAGTGATGAAATTCGACACACATAAGTTTCAATGTAGCCAAAATCTATCTATATACTTTTATGTGGATCGGTTCATAGTTAACCCTACCCCCATATAAGGTCTCCTTCAAAAAATTAGTTTAACGCTCATTACTGGCTTTAAAATACTAGTATAAGAATGAAATTCGACATAAGTAAGTCTCTTATGATCCAAAACCTCTCTACCATTTTTTATGTTGATCGATCCAAAATTGATCCTACGCCCCATATAAGGTGCCCTTCAGAATATGACTTTAACGCTCATTACTGGATTAAAAATACGAGCATAGTGATGAAATTCGACACACATAAGTTTCAATGAAGCCAAAATCTCTCTATCAAACTTTATGTGGATCGGTCCATAATTGACCCTACTCCCCATATAAGGAGCCCTTCAAAAAATTACTTAAACGATCATTACTGCCTTAAAAATACAGAATACAGAAAAGCGATAAAATTCGACACACATATTTTTTATACGAGTTAAAACCTCTCTACCAAATGTATTGAGGATCGGTACATAAGAAAATTAATTTAACGATCTTTGCTGACTTAAAAATACGTGAACAGTTATGAAATTTTATGGAAGAAACATTTATAGGAACGTAAATCTTCCTACCGAATTTCAAGTGAAAAGTGTCGGGAAATAATATTCGATTTAAAGATGGTTTGTATGAACCAAAATTGGTCTAAAAAAAATGTATGAAAAACGGTCAATTATTAACCCTATCTCTCATATAAGGTCCTCTTCAGTTAATTTGATGAGTAATATCAGCTCCCCTAGCATTATTTTTAAGGCATACGGTTTGATGGTGGGTATATGAGATTCGGCAGAGCCGAATATAACACTTTCACTTGTTCCTCATTCATTTAACTCTCAGTGTATATAATATGCATGCTTTATAGGTACAATTGTCTGTCTGGCTGGTTGGCTTAAGTTATGTTTTTTTTTTTTTTTTTTTTTTGTTTTTTGGAACACATTTTCTACATATGAATGTTAGATATACATAAATATGTAGTCGTATCTTAACGAAAAACTTCACAAGTCACATATGTTTGAGACGCAGATAAATATGCGAAACGTGCATGATTCAAGCATAAAATCTAATCAATTCCAATTAGGACTTTTCTCTGATGTATTCGTATAAATTATTATTTATCACTTGCTTATTTATTATTTCTACTAATACTAACTTATTCTCTTCTATTCTATAGAATATGGATATATTTCATTTGGCTTAAAATAGTTTCTTTCCTTTTTGACTAATGCAGTTCTTTTTTTTTTCCTGGTTCTTATAAATATTCGAAATTTTCGCATGGTCTTTTGTTATTAGGAGCAGTTAGTTAGTTTGGAACTTTGCTGTTAATGATGATGTGGCCATTGCTGATGATATTTGTAAAGCATGTTAATTCTGTAAAATTTATAAGCATTATTATTAGTCCGTACTCGTTCCATCTCTGAGGTGATGAATATGAATAATGGGTGTTATGCACAATGTGTGGATATGGGTAGAAGAAAAAATTACTTATGATTATAATTAGTAGTTAATTTTGACCACAGATGTTTTGTTTTAATAAATGACCAAGATTTATTATCGATACATTTTAAGGTATTAAACGGAATATTTAAGACACTTTAAGAAATTAGGTTTTATTACTGATTGAGAAACAAAACAATATAAAAAGAGAGATAACAATTAAAAACTCTAAAAACTAACTCACTCTCTGTCTAACTAACACTTTCTCTTAACAGTTCTTTTTTCGATCACTATATAGTTGAGAAAACTTTAGAATTCGTACTGAAGCTGGCTATTTCCAACAGTCGTTGTTGCGGTAAGATCAGTTTCAAATTGAAATATGTTCCATATGTTAGGCTTGATTCGACTTCATATCAAGCATAACATAAAGAAAGGAGTATGGAAATTAATTTGTGGACCAAGGATTTATTGTGGCTTTACTTGAGCGCATACCTTATCGGCCTAAGTTCACGGTGGTGTGTTTACACCACATGTTAAGCTAGAGACGACTTCTTCCCAAAGAACACTCAGACGGCCATATTTTATAAATGCATGATGCCGATTCATCAACAAGGACATTGTTCAATTACTAGAGCTGATCATCGCTGTACTGTTGCGGACCCTCTGGGAGCATGTTACTTCGATTAATCTCCCCCCATTTTGCTGTTATAGAGAACCCGAGGAAAAGAGGTGCTACCAGTAGCTGTAGTCTGCCGGCACTATAAACTAGTGATGATCAAATGTATCCTCGGCCATACTTTTGAATGATTTGACATGGGACATCTGGTATTACGGAAACCGGTTGCCCACCGAGGTCTAGAGTGTCAGATGCTTTTCTCAATAAGTGTGTCAGATGAATGAGAAGTGTGCTGGCTTGAATGGCGATGGATATAAGGTATTTTATACAAGTGATGCCATTGAATTTTCCTTCCTTGTCCGGGTAAGTTCAGGGTTTACTTCATACCAGATTTATTATAGTGTGTTATCTGTAAGTAAGAACATGTCCTCCGCTAATTTGATTGATACGTATTTTGGTCTACCGATTATGTCTCCAGAGGCCATCTCATTTGCATGGTTTAAATGAAGGTAATGTTTTTGCACTTCGGATGTAAAGCAATGGGACAGTCGGATATTATAGCTCGGGTACTTGAGTAAATTGCTTGTACATTGACCGACAGAATCATGTGCAAAAGTTGCGTGTAATATACACAAAGTACCACCGAGAAATAAGGCCAACATGGCAGGTGTTTACGAAAATAACTTTAACTTCTAGTCCCGTTGCGGAATGTCCGACAATCTTCAGGCTGTATCTGAAGTCTTCCTCGACAATATAAATACAACCACGTTGATGGGATGGTCCATGATGATTAGGCAACAGCTTTTAGAGACGTCAACATGCTAAGACTTTGCTATCCTTTGATCAACTGACACTCAGCAGTGGATTATGAATGATCAGAGTAAACTTTAAATCCCCAGACCTACATATGGATTTCTTGCTGTATAAGTATTTGAATGGCAGATTTATGGTTATTTCACTCGTAACTACTTTGAAGAGTGTATCAGATTGACTCGACCCTAGTATAGAATGTTGCGTCATCTATTTAAGAGATATTAATGATGTCGTGTAGGTACCAGAGAGAGTTTTAATTGCTGCATTGCTCTAAGTACAAAATCGGGAAATTCCGTCGCATATCCTACAGTACATCATCCAGTTTACAGTTCTTTTTATGTATTATGCAGTTTGAAACAAACTTCACTTCTAAGACTAGAGATGTAAAAACCAACCCCTAACCAAATCATAGGCTTGGATCCATCCGCATTGACAACGAACGAGTCGTTTGCGATAGACAGTAAATCTTTCGTTGTCCTTACAGTGAATATTCTGCCTAGAAGAATAGTCTTAAACTGGCAATAAATTGACGGGAATATAGTTGACACCTAACATTATGGAAACATAGCCAAAGTTTCCCGGTTGCGTTTAGCCTACCGACCGACGAATTTAGAGATAGCAGTTTGAGCATGAGGTCGGCATTGTTGCAGTACGAAAAGGGCGTTTGATAGCGTGCTCAATACAGACCCTATAGGGTTTGAATGGATTGGTGCGAAGATGTCAAAGTTAGATTTTCGTTTAAGAATGTAGTTGGTTTTTGTCTTGGAATACTCTGAGATTACGTTTAGCCTATCCGAAGAATTCAGGGATAATGCTTTAAGAATGATGTTCGCATTGAATTATATTCTAGTCTAATTTTAGAGTTCGAGTTATCTACATGTTCGTAATTTATTATATTCAAGTTAAACATTAGGGTTCGAGTGATCTGTGATGTTTTGCAAAATTCACCACCAATCCATTTGATAAATCAGTCTCTATGATAAATGCTTAATCCTTGCTAATACATATTATCCTTTTGTAGAAAACTACTTAAATAATTTTAAAACCAAATAAATATTGTTTCATTTTTTAATATTCTTTTTTCGTTTTTATACTTATCATAAACACTCATCAAATACACATTAAGACAAAAAAAAAAGCGACTGAGTTTTTTCTTTCGTATTCTTTTAGCAACACAATAGTAACAAATTCATTCCAGTTACAATACTAATTCACACACGCATACATAAAAGTATACTATAGTAGGATAAAAGTGCGGGTGTGTATAGAAAATACAAAATCATTTCCAGCTTCAGCTACATATACAACTATATATATCAGCAACAAGAACAAAAACATCAACATCATCATAATAAGGCTGTCAACTTGTGATGACATTGTCAACTGACTTGTCAAAAATCCACATCAAATGCAGATATATAAATACACTCACACACATACATACGTACATATAAACTTAAATATTATACATTAAACCTGCTCGTAGTTATATAGAAAATATCTTATCAATGCATAATGTCCTTGGGCAAAATTAAATTTTGGAGTGAAATAAGTTAATATGGGGACCAGGATCAAATTAGAACCGATTTTGACCATTTTTAATACGAAACAAACTGCATCCATACAAAATATTTGTGGAACATTTCAGAATATCTAGTTATCACGTTTTCAACACACAAACAGACTAAGAGAAAGACAGACAGATGGATGGATATACATGTTTAGATTGTCCTAGAATCGAATATGGAAACTGTATATACATACATACTTTTGTGGACACATCTAATATGTATACAAGTATTTACCAGAACAAAATTTTTATTGTGCGTGTTTGTAGTTTATGTTGTTTCTTTTATCGTATGTGTGTAGAAAAATTATCTGATGGGTGGTTGTGTATTTACAAAATTAAAGATACGATTTTGTTATTGTGGATTTTATTAAATACTTGTTAATGTGTTTTATTCATTCCTAAAGGATAACATTCAAATGTGTATGTTTCTACAAATGATACGGTGAAAGCTAAAATATATTTTGTATCAAAAGTATGATGAAGATTCTGGAGGAGTACATTGTGGCAGTAACGCGTAATGGTATAGTTTTAACTGAGTAGTCTGTTACTGATTTTACAGAAGAATTTTTCTTCGGTGCATAAGTCCTATTCCAGTTATCTGAAAAATTTAAAATTATCCCGACTTTATGGACTTACTTTGACAAGGAAGGCATTACCCCATGAAAGTCGTAGACAAACTCAACATGATCAGCAATTTGAAAATTTTTTCGACCAGAAGCTAGATACCACCCACACGGTGAGCTAGATACCACCCACTACCGCCCTTTTGTGACTTGCAAGGAGCACGCTTGACCATGTACCACCACTTTGCACAATTATATACTTGAGCCATCACCTTTCTAACTATCGCTGCCCCGTTGTGTAACTTCTGAGATGCAAAAAAATCACTTCCGTTTCCGGGGGCATGTTACCTTGATGAAAGACTCCATCTTGGTGTGACTGCAATCTCAGGGAAAAGCTGTGCTATAGTAGCTCTAGTCAACCGGTACTATAAACTGGTGATGATTAAATGTATTCTCGGCCTTTCCTTGGAATGATTAGACATGAGGTCGAATCATAAAACCACATAATCTAGTACCACGGGAATCGGTAGACCGCAGGACAGAGGTTCGGAGTGTGTCTTGTCTCAATTATTAGAGAGGTCTCTTCGAGGTGCACGTAGTGGCTGTGGTTTTAACCCAAATTCGCGGGAAGAGAATGTCGGTTAAAAGATTGATACATGGTAAAGTCCATAATTCGGAATAAGTTCGTGGCAGTTGCCGAAGTCAACTGATACCGCACTGAGGAGTGACTGTGGAACTAAGCATTGAAAATGAGTTGGACTTTGTTTTGTCCCCATTATTGGAGAGGTACCTTCGGAGTGCACGTAGTGACTGTGGTTTCAACCCAAATTCGTGGAAAGATAATGTTGTTTAAAAGACTGATTGATACATGCTAAAGTTTATAATTCGGGATAACTTCGTGGCAGTTGCCGAAGTCAACTGATACCGCAATGGGGAGTGAGTGTGGAACTAAGCATTGGAAATGTGTTGGTGTTAAGTGTATATGATACAGGATAAATATAGGGGTATACGGGTCTTCCTCCGCCCGTATACCTAGATTGAGTGTATCGGATTTTGTTCTCCATGGGTGTGTCGTGTGAATGAGAAGTGTGCTGGGTTGAATGGTGATGGATGAAAGGTATCAAGGGTTTTTTTTGCCACAGCGTCTTTTCTCTGAGTAAGAACAAAGTCCTCGGCTTAGTTGATGGATTCGTGTTTCGATCTACCAAATACATCTCTAGGTGCTGTTGCTAACTCAATAGATGTCAACCCATCTTCGTGGTTGTAACCGGAATTGACGTTTTGCATCTCGGAAGTTAAGAAACGGCGCAGCAATGGTCAGATATAAGTTAGCTCAAGTACTTGAGGAAGGTGCAGAATGATGTACAAAAATTACCACCGGCGTGTAAGATACACAAAGGGACAGTGGTGAGTCGTCTAGTCAGCTCAGTGGTTGAAAAGGTACCATCGTGAAATAAGCCCAACAGGGCAGTTGTTTACATAAAGTACTTCGACATCTTGTTGTAAGTCTGGTATGAACAGCGTAAACCTTGAACGTATATTCAGGTCCAACAACAGCCACCATGTGAACTTCGAAGGGACTTTTCCAATAACCGGAACAAGTCAAAGTGATACCCATAATACCAGATAAGTTATATTCTCTGGTTCGACCCAATGTCAAGTCATTCCTTGGAAAGGCTGAGGATATATTTAACATCACCAGTTTACAGTTCCCGCAGACTACTGGTGCTGGAATTGCAATCATAATAAGATGGTGGATATATTTTCGAGCAGTTTGCGTACCATACGATTTGAAGCCGAGAGACCTTGAAAGACGAAATACTAGAACGCTATATAATTTTTGGACAAAATCATTAGTTGCAATCAAAAATAAATACGTTGTGACATTCCGAAGAAGAAGAGATCGTATGTGAAGGCCCATGATATCAAAGAAGATATTTTATCTGATTCGAACACAGTCCACCTCTTTCTAAGAAAACGCCGAGAATACCTACATTTGGCACCAACAGTCCCCAGGCAGATCTCGAAAATTGCATTAGACGTTCAAAAATTTAACGTTGAGTCGGGTTTAAATGATAATTTAATGAACTTTATAAAAGGAATTCCAAAAGGAGTCGATCACACGACTCACACTGCAGAGTTTTTAGAAAACCTCTAATTACCTTATTACTAAAGGCTACTTAAGTATTTCAACTAATGAAAAAGCTTTTCCAAATAATTTCAAATAAATCTACCTTTCAAATAGAAAAACGCTCAATTTTGATTTTTATTTTCGTTAATATCATTTCATTTACAGATTTTGGATTAAAATGTCAGTGGTTTTTAGAATGAAATTGAAATGAAAATAAAGAAAAAACACCGAATAACCTTTAAATACAAAAGCAAAATATATACGAGAGAAAAAAATCAATGAGTGCTACTTATATGACAATACAATGATTGACAGCAAGGACTGGACTTTTCATTATAAGCTTTACAAAGTTTTTTCTTCTATCATTCTCATTTATTATTATTATTATTTTGGTGGAGACAGTGAGGACAGACACGGGGATGAAAGTTATGGTACTTTAAGGATATTTGGAAAGTTTAAGTCTAGAAATAGCTATACAACTTTGTAGGTGAAAGTACTTTTTTAAATATGGCTTGTTAAGACTAAAAAAAAGTACTTTTTCATATTATGTCCTTTTTGGTTTCTCACGCAATTTTTCAATTATCATCCCTGTAACGCACCTTTTTTATTTGGAAGGAATATATTTTATTTGTATGTCTGCTTTATGTGTTTGTATGTGTGTATAAATTATTATTATTATTATTTTGTCGTATATTTTTTTTGGTATTTATTAACGCCAAAAAGGACATGAGATGAAAATGTAAATGACAGTTACTTTTGACAGGTGCGTCATCTTCTTAACAACGACAGACAACAAAAACTAAAGTACTCATACTATACAATACGTTTTTAACCAAAAAAAATACCCAAAATATCCTCAACAGTTTTTCATGTGGTAAATGTATCCCGTTTTAGACATGAATCTTTTCAAATATCTAGTTATTTGGAATAATTTGTAACATCATCTTTGAAAAGAAGAAACATCATGTATCTCTGCTGATATACATGTCAATTGTCACTTCAGTGACCCAAAGTAGTCAATATTGTGGTCACTTTGATATTTTTTGAGCTTTCGCAAGAACCCATTCAACGCCAAAAGATAAATCTATTACAGAGACTGTTATCCATTTATGGTCAGAGTGAAGACAGTTTGACTTTTCCAAACCGAAGTCACTTTGACAGCGAATATTGAGACAATCCACCAGAACTACAGGGTTATTAATTCTATTTGGGTGCATGTATGTACGATTTGTGCGTGTGTAAGTGAATACCATTGTTATTTATATGAACTTTTTTTGTTCTCATTCTTTGGCAAAGAGAAACCCAGACATACGAGTGAAATGGAAACCTATTTATTATTGATTTTATTTATTTAACATATAAATTTAATTTATATTTATGTGTGGACAAGGTTGAGCTTGCCGCTGATGATGACGACGATTTCATCAAAATAATGCTTAAGAGAGATTTGAGGTGACAACGAATATATAGAATAAATCTGCACAATTACTACCGAAATTCCGAAAAAAGGGAATACAATCTCTCTATAGACTAGACTATAGACTAGACTATAGACTAGACTATAGACTAAACTATAGACTAGACAATAGACTAGACTATAGACTAGACTATAGACTAGACTATAGACTAGACTACAAACTAGACTATAGACTAGACTATAGACTAGACTATAGACTAGACTATAGACTAGACTATAGACTAGACTACAGACTAGACTACAGACTAGACTATAGAATAGACTATAGACTAGACTATAGACTAGACTATAGACTAGATTATAGACTAGACTATAGACTAGACTAAACTAAACTATAGACTAGACTATAGACTAGACTATAGACTAGACTATAGACTAGACTATAGACTAGACTATAGACTAGACTATAGACTAGACTATAGACTAGACTATAGACTAGACTATAGACTAGACTATAGACTAGACTATAGACTAGACTATAGACTAGACTATAGACTAGACTATAGACTAGACTAGACTATAGACTAGACTATAGACTAGACTATAGACTAGACTATAGACTAGACTATAGACTAGACTATAGACTAGACTATAGACTAGACTATAGACTAGACTATAGACTAGACTATAGACTAGACTATAGACTAGACTATAGACTAGACTATAGACTAGACTATAGACTAGACTATAGACTAGACTATAGACTAGACTATAGACTAGACTATAGACTAGACTATAGACTAGACTATAGACTAGACTATAGACTAGACTATAGACTAGACTATAGACTAGACTATAGACTAGACTATAGACTAGACTATAGACTAGACTATAGACTAGACTATAGACTAGACTATAGACTAGACTATAGACTAGACTATAGACTAGACTATAGACTAGACTATAGACTAGACTATAGACTAGACTATAGACTAGACTATAGACTAGACTATAGACTAGACTATAGATTATTCTATAGACTGTAGAATAGACATATAGTCGTATAATAGTCAGGTTTATATGCTAGACTTAAACTAATTAAGGTATTGTGTTTTTTACAAACTGCCACAGGGAAATTTGTGGAAAATTTTCTATAAAAAGAAAATTGATGGAAAATTTTCTATAAAAAGAAAATTGATGGAAAAATTTCTTTAAAAAAAAAATTTTCTATAAAAAGAAAACTTATCGAAAATTTTCCATAAAAGGAAAATTTATGAAAAATTTTCTATAAAAAAATTTTTATGGCAAATTTTTGAAGAAAAAAATCCTAATTGTAGGGTTTCACTACGTTATATAGCCTTCACCCTGACCTCAAACTAGCCTTTAAAAAAGTGAGTAAAACACAAAACTTCTAAACAAACATCTAATGACAATTTCATTGAGTGGGTGTTCATTCATTCCCATATTCGTATTACTAAGAGCTGTAATTTCTTCCTTCGGTTACTTTCACTTTTCCACATTATTTTCATTCAATTCTGTCATGTATTCTATGGATTTATTTGTTGCTGGCGTTGTTTGTTGTCATTATTAGATGAGGTCTGGATTTTGGAACATTTTGTTAAGTTTATATATGTATTTAATTTTATGATATAAAATGTCACAAAATTCATTCAAATGTCAATCACAGTCATACTTTTTTGTTGTAGGTAGTAGGATTTTATATCCTATTGTAGTTATTGCTGTTAATCGTACAACATTGGGGGGTGATGTATGATTTTAAAGTAGAAATAGACTTAAATCTAAAATGTTTTTGTAAATGCTAGATTTTGTTTGTTATTTCCAATAAGGGTGAATTTTATAATTATGTATGTAGTAACTTAATACTCTTTAAATTGCGAATGTAGTAATTAGAAATCTTATATAGTATTATTACGCAATATGTGAAATGAAACAGATCAGAAGGTCTTAAAGATGAGCGCAAAATTTGGAAAATTAATGGGACCAAATGCTTATTTTGAAAGAGTTGAGCTTATGGGAAAGCTATTGAACGTTTCCGTCAAGAGTTTAGTTTTTATTGTATTGGTCTCTTGGCTTCTCTCCTAAGCTCATAAGATTTCTACATAATGATATACTCTTCAAAAACTGTCCTCCCTATCAAACATGGGCTTTGAATTATGCGAGTGTACGTCAGTCGTAGAACATTTCATAGCTCCGTTTATTTCACCAAATGGTGATCTAGGTTCGAATGGTTCCCCATTTTGTTAGGTGACGACCGACATTACGAATTAGTTTCCGAAAGTTGTCTGGTTGAATGGTAAAGTAGAATCGAAAGGACTCCGTTTTTACAGGACCAAATCACACGTTGGATGTAGTATTAGATCTAGCCTGTAGTAGTGAATATTTTTAGGAGTTTATTAAGTTTTGACACAGATAGCTTATCAAGTTTGGATATGAAGTTGTTACCAAGGAATCTATTACTCTTGGAAGGTAGAGCAGGGCATTCGCAAAAAGATGGAATACGGTATCATCCTTTTCCCTCACCTTGTAATTACCTAGAACACAGTGTACGGTTACCATTGCCAGTAGCATATATATATCTTGTCTATTTCGGGTTATCAGCCCTTCTACATTTGTCATCAATCTCTTAATCAATCTATTTTCAGCCTATTGAAGAAAAAACTAAGGCTATTGCGTTGGAAACATCCAGAGCAGATTTCTTTCTGGCTAGATATCTATCTGTTCTTTGCCATAGTGGTCTCTATGAGCATATTAGAGTAATGACAGACAGGCGACCCAGCCTTAACAGATCCTTTGTTAAGTAGCATCAGAGCTTTAGTATAAGAGTTTAATAAAAGAAGTGCCGCTTGGCTGTCGACAAATATTTCTATATAGCCCCTAATGCTGAGAACCAAATCTACAGGCTGATATTATCGCAAATATTTCAGATTGTACTACAGCACTACATCTTTTGGGAAGACTGTAGGAGAAATTTATCTCAGCTTCCTCGCAGAAGACACCAGAACCAACATTGTAGTTCATTTTTGAACCATCTGTATAAATCCTATTGGAATATACACCATTCATTCCTTGGGGGAATTCTGACTTTGAAAACTCTATCTAATTTCGTGTTCGGAATAGTGTTGTCAGATGGCTGGCTCAAGATTAAGAGCAGATTTAGAATACTAGCTCATGTCCAAATGTTCTTGATTTGCAGTAACCAGATGAGTTAATCCTCGCAGCAATACAGGCAGACATGATCATTATACGAAGATATGTAAAATATGCAATAAAACATTTCTGTTACCAGTATCATAACATCGTCCGCGTAAACAACAACTTTTATCCCTTTATTGTCCAGTTTAATAAGAATCGTAACAACAACAATGAGCCAAAGTAGATTACGCTATCCTGTGGTGTGCCTCGTTCCACTTGCTTGGAATATAACACTGTTATCAAGACTTGCCGTAACTATTCTAGATATCAACATTGTTACTAACCAGTTGCTAATAAACATATTCTTCGACATCCAAGTTAGTGAGAGCCTCTTGAATTGCAGAAGTATTTAGTTGGATTATTGAAGGCAACTTCTATGTCTAAGAAGGCTTCCATAGTATATAGTTTAAATTCGTTGTCTCTGAAAATTGTTCTTTAAGATTGGCGTGTTGACTGTTTGACAACAGCAGTGTGCCATTTGGTTGTTGCCTAATATGTGAGAAGGACTGCATGATTGGTCGGAACTTTTTTAGATTTTCATGTCTTCTTTTGCCAGTTTTGGAAATAAAAACGAACTTAACTTTTCGCCAATTGACCGAGACGTATTAAGAGAGAGGCAGAGCGAATATTCTATGATGCCAGGGGGTGATATACTCTTTTGACTTTAATGGAAAAATACTATCGCCCATGAATTTCTGCCCATGGAAATTATATCTCTGATAGAGTACCGCTTTCATTTGCAATTTCCGTGACAAAATCTTTGCAGCCAGAGAAATAAGTATTCAAAGGATACAATGGCAATATCAAAAGATTCTACCAATGATTCCCACTAAGTGTCAACCTACCTTTAATATAGAAGTCTTAAGTAATCCTTCGTGTTATCAATAGATTCGCAGAAGCTTCTCCATGAGGTTCAATGAATCAATCAAAGTTCTTAAAGCGAACATAAGAAGATGAGACGTCTTCTTAATTTCTTTTACACTCTGATCCTCATGAAACTTTGGCGAAATTAAATGGTTTCCTGGCATTTTGCCAGAAGACATTCGCTTAGAATTTAGAATTAATTCATTTAAAAATTTCAGACCTATTTTCTTTAAAAAAATCTATGTATAATTTTTATTGCCTTAATTCATGTACAATAACATTTCAATTATTGACACTTGCAGCTGTAGTCATACCAATACATACATACTACATTTACATGTACGTAAACTCTACAAGCCATGACTGTAAATTTACTTAAAGATTTTAGCTCTATTTATTTGTAAATATGTTAAAATATGTAGAAAAATTAACATCAATCAAAATCAATTTAAGTTAATCCTTGAAGAAAACCATTGATATATTTAGACAATTTTGCACATAAACAACAATCTTCATTAAAATTTACAAGCAATTGTTTGTGCGTGTGCGTGTGTGTATGAGTGTCCTAAGACATAATAAATAAATAGTTAGTAAATCTAAATAAAACAAATATTATTATCATTATAAACGTGTGTTTGTGAGTAAGTTAAGAAGATGTTTATACTTACACACACAATACTTATTTAAACATGTAATAATTCCCATAGAATTATACTCAAAGGATACAATGGCAAACGAACGCAAATAGAAAGACGGACGGACGTAAGGACAGACAGACATTGTGGCAACCAGGCAGGCATGTGTCAAATCTTTTACTGGTAATAATCTGCTGCAATGTAAATGTAACTGATGTCTGTGATCAAATTAATAGAATCTTATGCAATTGCAAATGAAAACACTAACCATAATATAAATGAGAAGGACACGTATGATGACAAGCGTGATGACAATGCCAGCTACAACAACAACAGCAGCAACGAACACAACAACATGTATACCATGTACAGGCAATAGAAGCAGTGGCAGCATTAAATGAACTAATATTATTGTTGCCATTTTACAAAATATTGCATGCAACACACTAGAGTATTTTACAAAATTTACGCATAACCGGTAATACAAACACTTGCCTCTAAATATCTACATACACACTTACTCACGCTATTGCAACATCTCACACATTCATAAGGTAAACAAAGCAGTGCAACAGCGAGTGATATCAAATGTGTGACATTAGGGATGGAGAATTTTGTTACAATTGTACAGATTTCCGTACATTTTGAGGTTGATATGTGTTTAATGCATTAGTTCACTATCTAATGCATATATTCGTCCGAAGATTGTGGACTAGTTCAATGACCAGTCAATAGATTAATCCATAGACCAGTCTATAGACTAGTTCATAGTCCAGTCAATAGACCAGTTCATTAACAAGTCAATAAATTAGACCAAAGATTTGTCAAGAAACTAACCCACATATTAATTTATATACCATTCAATAAGCTTATTCTTTGACCATCAATGGAGTAGTCAATAGACTAGTGAATAGGCTTGTCAATATACTAATCAAAAGGCTAGTCAATTGACTACTTCCCACGCTATTCAATAAGCTAATCCATAGGCTAGTCAACAGACTGATCGATATTATAGTCAAGAGCCTTAATAATAGACTAGTCAATAGATTAGACTATAGACTAATCCATACACTAATCCATAGACACCTATCTATACCCAGTATACCTTGCTACCCTAAACTAATATTAAGAATCCTCGATTTTTTAAGATTCTAGCTTTAACAGTTTCCCAGATATACGAATTTTTGTACTTAATTCACATGGGATGTGTCAAACCCTCAATGGATGCCAGAGTTCTTCGTTCAAAATTTAGGTATTTTAGCTCTAACAGACCCCCAGATACTTAATTCATATGGAAGGTTCCAATCTTCCCTAATGATAGTCCGCCTCCTAAAATTCATCGTACAGAAGTTGAAGAATCTAGCTCCAATAGTTTCCTAGACAAACGATTTTTTGTATTTAATTCATATGGGGAGGTACCACGCCTCTAAAAACAAGTCCTCCAAGTTATTACCCAAATGTGCACATGGATGACAAAGTTGTTAATGTAACATTTTAAAATTTTATCTCTCAGATAAACTAATTTTTGTAGCAGGGAGATGCCAAGCCCCGCATATGAGAGTCCGCCCATTTTCCACCAAAATATTCAGATGAATGTTAAAGGTCTTCGTTGTAAATTTTAAGATTCTAACTCAAATAGTTTTTAGTATTTAATTCATATGGGTGGGCCACGCCCTCTATTGCTAGTCCGCCTACTTTTTATACTACTTGAAATTCCAAAACAAAAGGTAGCCTATAGATCCTTCCAGACATAGCGGAAGAGACTGTGAAAATGTAATCGGAATTAACATCGGCCAAGTGTAATTCCATTTCTAGTTGTTAAATGAGTTCAGAATGGAATGGAACGTAATACTATTAGAGTAAAATTGTACTTAACCTGATTGGTACCATTTAGAAGTTATTGTCCTTTCAGCTCAAAATTATTAAGCAGAAGCAGCAGAACACCAACACAACAATCTAAGAACAAATCCCATAAGCAAACGAATAATTTAAACAGATTTGTCAGATTCTTGTGCCATACTAAAGCCCCTCTGCCATAACAGTGCGTAACCAAATTTTGAAGAAAATGCTCACACACTCACTCATACACTTATTTCACACATATAGCAGAAAATTTAGCGGCTGTAACTGTAGTTGTAAGTAAAATCAAAATCGTTTACTAATTAACATTTTCAACGTGGTTAATGTCAGTTTTGCCAAAATATGTACATACGTTTTCAAGTACGCGTACATACATACATACACGCTACTTATTTGACAAACATGCATAGATTTCATTCGTGTGTGACATTTATTAGGTTAGGTCGCGATTTAATGACGCATACGAAACCTTTAATTTATGAGAGTGTGTGTGCGAGAATGTGGCATTAGAGGCAATCGCGTTGCTTGAAGACGTGATAAATTTCAATCCTATTTAAATTAAGTATACACACATAGAAAGCCAGCAGTTTTGTGAAACGTCCATGTAACACTCTTTTTGAGACTTTTCGCCAAATGTATTACTCACATTTTCCATACAAAATTATTAAAATTAAACATCAACAATCTTATTAAGCTTTTATAAATAGCAGGTAAATATTTGATTTTAAAGCTCTTATATGGGTCAGTGACCAAGAACTGCAGGGACATTTACTTAACAATTTCGCTGTTTATTTAGATGTATGCGTGTAATTTCATCTTGACTAAAAACCTCCGAGGTATTTACAATGATGGTTGAGCAGTAAATTAAATTGATATAGTATGTACTAATTACTAAAGTGGTTGGTTATTTAGGGCCGTTTAAATTTGTTGAGATGTTAACAAAATAAACCTTAAGCATGCAATAGCCAACATAAACTTGTATAAGCGATTTTCAAAACTAAAAAATTTTACGAAAAAAAAATCACAGAATCTGATGTGACTATAGTATATGGTTGAGACAATGAGACTCCTAATGGAATCTCATTTCCCACCCGATATGTCAAACAACATAGATGAATCGATATTGGAGGAAGGGGAGGCCAACACGGAAATTGTAATTACATCTGATATAGTTAAAGGGACGATCATGAGCTTTGCTCTCTATAAAGCTACAGGGCCGGATGGCATTTTCCCGGCACTTTTGCAGATGGAAGCGGGACTGGTTTCCGTACATATTTCTCATATATTCACTGTATGCTTGAAATTAACCCCCATTAGATGGCAGGTTGCAAGGGTAATATTTATACCTAAACCAGGGAAACCTAAGATAAGTCTTACGTCCTTCCGACTTAAAACCTTGGAACGAATAGTCCATAGTATGGTTAAAAGCAGTATACCAGACAAAGACGTTAAATTTAAGCATCATGCTTATGTAAAGGGACATTCGGTAGAAATCGCTTTAAACGAAGTTGTCCACTACTTAGGTGAATCCTTCGATAGCAACCTGTATACTCTGGCGGTATGCATTGACATCGAAGGCGCCTTCAATAACGTGCACACTGATACTCTTATCCAATCCCTGGACCAGTTTTATGTTGATCGGGTGCTCTGTAACTGGATCAACTACATGCTAAGGAACAGATGGATAAGCTGCGAGATGCACGATATAACTATCAGGGTGGCATTTTGTCACCTTTACTCTGGGTTACCACGATTAATAGCCACCTAAGGACACTAACCGAGAAAGGACTTAGACCTGTCTGCTATGCATACGATGTCGTAATACTTTTAAAGGGAAAGGATCCTAATTACTTGTGTAGCAGAGCTGAGGAGGTTCTGAATACGGCCTTAAGCTGGTCTCAACCGAGAGGCCTCAATGTTAACCCGGCGAAGACGGAAATCCGTCTTCTCACAAGAAAGACAAAAATTTCGACATATACTGAACCTTGCTTTCTGGGCAAAAAGATACTGGTGACAGACAAAGTTAAGTACCGAAAATTAAAATTAAGATACCAAGGATAGGATCAACAAGGCACATCGGTGCAGAGCGATATGTAGGAAAACTATAGGCATGAAATGGGGTCTTAGTCCTACTATGACAAATTGGTTTTATAAAAATGTTATTAGACCAATTCTAGCTTATGCTTCAATTATCTGGTGGACTGCTTTGGACAAAAAGTGTAATATCAAACTACTACAGAGAGTTCAGCATACATGCTGCTTGAGTATAAGTGGTGCCATGTGTATGTACTACTTCAATTAAAGCTCGGGAAACGTTGCTAGATATTCCACCCATTGAAACATATTTAAGATATGAGGCGGCGCTTACAGCCGAACGGCTCTTTACTTTAAGCGAACTGGCCAAAAGCGGTTATAGAGCACGTCATCAATGTATACTGGAAACATTGGAGCTTATAATCGAACGTGCCTGATGGCATACCAGACAGCGGTATACTAGAGCAAATACTAGTAGGAATCATCGAACGTGCCTGATGGCATACCAGACACAGAAACTTTGAAACGTTGATCCCAAATAGAATGTCTGTCTGTTCCAGCGGTATACTAGAGCAAATACTAGTAGGAATCAGTTGTTACACGGATGTCTCTGAATTGTGGGACAAAGTGGGCCTGGGGTTCTATATTGAAGACCCAGAAACAGAAATATACCACCGTTTATAAGCTTCCAGGCATAAGTCCGAGTAATAACGGAATGTGTAAATTGGATTAGAATAAATAGCATATAGCCAGAAGGCAATTAGGGCGATATCAGGTGATAGAATTAAATCTAACATCATTTTGGATTGTAAGAAAGCTTTAACAGAATACTCTCCCAGAGTTAAGGTTTACATCATATGGGTACAAGGCCATTCGGGAGTAGTCGGCAACGAAAGGGCGAATGTAATAGCTTTAAAGGGAAGGGAGCTCTAGGTTGTTAACGCAAGACCATTCGACTCAGCAAAGCTGAATTAAAAATATAGGTTAGAGTAACTCATAAGGCCTTTTGGAATAATGAAACGGTGGGTAGAGCCACAAACATCCTATGGGGTGACCCTGATGGGAACTAACAGGATTACGAGCACATCTATACAAAGTTGGCCGTGCGGATTCAGACGAATGTAGAGCATGTGGAGAGGACAGTGACTCTGGAGCTCTGGAGTCAGTGTGGCAAAGAATTTTTTCATGAAAAGGAGCGCACAACAGGCCCGATAGTGGCCTAGATGTATTTTTTCGGATTTGATGTACTATACATCCTCTTATCAACCTAACCTAAGAAAATTTGTTGAAAATTTTCTATAAAAAGTAAAATTTATGGAAAATTTTCTATTGGGTTATAACTGATTTTAAATCTTTATTCCTAACATTAAAAAACTCATTAAATTTATTTATTTTTACTAAAAAAGTTCAAATACATTTAAATCTAAATAAAAGATATTTATATGCTACAAAAAAATTTTATATCGGACAAAAAAAAAACTGAAAACTTCAATTATCTATTGTGACATTACAAATTATGCAATTTAATGAAAATCCATCCATATCTGATCTATGGATAATGAGTGTATTTTATTATTACATGGACATACACAAAAACATACATAAATAAATACACAAATACTTACGCACACACACACACACACACACACACACATGTACAAAAGTACGTGTTTTTGTAAGTTTAATTCAGTTTTAAGTTTTTTTTTTTTTTCATCATATGTATATAATTGTCGTTTTTCTTTTTTTCCTGCAGTTTTCCAATAAATTCAGGCAGCATTGATGTTTTACTGCTGCCATAATAAATGTCAGTCAATAAACATAAAACGCAAAAGTAAAAGAGATGTGTCAAATAAATTAATTTTGCAACAAAAGCCATCAAAACTAATTACGACACGGCAGACAATATATTAATGACGTGTCAAAATTAACATTTCATTATTTGAATTGAAACAACAAAAATACTTTTATGCCAGCAAATATGTATAATAGACGAAAAAAAGTGAAAATACAAAAAAAAAAGTTTTTTTTCTTTCATACTTTTATTGGAAAAAATGACAGTAACAAAATGCACATGTTAAAAAGGACAACAAACTTGCTTTTATCATACACACACACACACACACAACTACACATTACTAGCCATTATCATACTCTAATGTATTGTAGGAGTTAATAGGCAATATACCCTGTTCGGTAACCGTAAATCGTTACAAACAAATAAACAATTACTGTGAGTTTTAATAAGTACCGATTTACAAAAATTTACTACTAAATTTGAATTTATTATTTGAAAATTCAACATACTGCATGCAGACACACACAATCGTTACTTTATTGGGTGTGTGTATGTGTCAGGATACCAAAAAGTGATGCATTAAGTGGACGTTTTATGAAATTAACCCTTTAGTTCGCTAGATCACTGAAAGACAACGTGCACATGTAGCTTTAGAAATCGGAAAATGTCTAGTTTTTACAGAACTCTTAATTGGGAAAGGGAAACCATTATATACATTATTCAACTCTCTTTCCGATTTCGTAATTATTGTTTTTGAAAGTTGTATTCAAGTCAGGAATCTACAAAAGATTAACGATCTCACAACCATTTGAGTTTCACTCAGGAACGACTAAATATTGCCAACTCAGCTGCTGCGGTATCAAACAAAGTTTTTCTTTCAGGAATGAACTCATAAATCAATGGAACTGGTAAAAGGAAAACTTCAATAGCAGATCAATATGAAGTCGGTGTTGGCGAAAATAGGAGTTTTATGGGTGACGGTATTAAGTAGGTTCGATGCTTTAGACCGTCGCACAAATGTATTTATTATTTGACGATGTTCTTATATCTTCCGATAAATGTGAACACTGTACTATTACCGTTACTATTTATAATGTCGGATAGCGAAGCATCACTCCAATGCCTTATTGTCATACCAAATTAGGTCGGATGTTATAATGGACAGCTTGACTTCACTTAAAAAATTGATATTATAACTGGCCATGAGGGTCACTCTGCCAATGAAAGTGGGGACTGCCTTTCAAATAGAGGCCTCGTTACCAATTTGCTATTCCCCCAGGATATAGCAAAGCCAAATGTGACTCTTGGATATACATATTCTGAATTTGTGTGCCATTGTGAAGTAATACCAGGGCTCAAACAAAGTGTTTTTTAACACTATAATTTGGAAAATTCCAAAAGCTCTATAAAGGCGATCCCAGTGTTCTAACGGGATTAGTTACTGGACATTGTGATCTTAGACATCAATTCACTCTATACACATTCTGTCGTCTATAAGAGGGATCCTTTACCTTAGGTTAGCTTAGGTTGATAGGAGGATGTATACTACATCAAATCCAAAGAAATACACCTAGGCCACTATTGGACCTGTTGTGCGCTCCTTATCATGAAAAAAAGTTCACTGAATGAATTATTTTTCGGTGTTCAGAAACTCAGTTTCCAGAACGTAATTCCTAAGAATATTCCATTCAGTGTTAGTCAGGAATGTTATTTCCGGAATAACATCACTTTGGATCTAACTTCGACGAATGCCTGGCAGTGGCAAAGAAAGTGCTCCAGAGTTTCACTGTCCTCTCCACATGCTCTACATTCGTCTGAATCCGCACGTCGAATTTTGCATAGATGTGCTCGTAATCCTATGTGTCCACTCAGAATACGTACCATCTTACTAACTTCAGACTTCAAAAAAGATCCACACTTGGTGGAACATTTCACTGTCCTGAATCCGCTAGTCCAGTATTGTATAGCTGTGCCTGTTAACATAATCTCGGACTTATTCATTTAGAGGATTCTTCACATTCTGTTCTCATTTCCGACACTTCATTGGATAGTAGTAGTCCTGCTCTTCGTTCCCTTTTCACCACTATGTTTTTAATTAAGCCTTGGTTGCATCATGTGATTTTGCATCGGGCTCTTGCATTGTCGATTATCCCCGAGAGACCTGGTACACATATGATGCAAAGATTAAATTTTAGATGAAATATCCCTAATTAGCTTCTGGCTGTCCAAAAATGTGTTGGGGCCACATTCCATCCATGATAAATCGGACTTCTGCCTAGAAGCCTTTAATGTGATCAGGAAAACGAACGTATATTTATATTTCCGGGTTTTTAATGTAGATCCCAGATTCGTTTTGCTTCTCAGTTTGAAACCATTCGTGTAACAAAAAAGTTCCGATCCGCTCGGACAAATGTCTCAAAGCATTCAACTGATTCTATTTCCGGTATATGTATGTCCAGTGTAAGATAAGAGTGCTTCGTATGGCAGTACAAGAATGTACATTTTGAAGGAGATCTTGTGATCGATAAGTATTACGAATTCACGTGGAATGTGTATGATCCCTTTACTGAGATTTAAGGACATCAACCTCCGTATTCATAAATGTTTAATAAAGTTATCTATAGGAAGGAATTTTGTATGTAAAGTATGATGAATAAATAAAAAGTGAACGGTTAATGTCTTCAAGAAGCGATAAGATCTGTGGATGTCCCAACAAAATGATCTTAACAAAGTTTTTATAAAAAAATGTCAAACTGTTTCCATCATATTAACTAAACAATCTATCAATCAAACTGTTTCCTCCACATCAGCTTAATAATATATCAATAATATAATAAAATCTAAATAACTAAGATTTGTATATGTTAAATATGACGACGTCCATCCAGATCCCCAATAATTCCTAAGGGTTAATCTACTAATCCATCAGATGCATATTGTACGTTAAATAGATAAATTGATAAAAATTGTATACGAGACAGAATTATTATACTATAGCAAACAGCTTAATCGCAAATAATCTATTGTCATCAATCGTCCAATATGTCTGCCATCAATCCATCAATATTTGCCACCGACACACACACACACTGCCATACACTCATTGACACATACAAATAGACGCACTCCAACACGTACGTACATGCATGCACATGCTATTATAGTGAAATATACAAACCGCTAAATCAATTGAATTTATCAATTGATTTTAACTGCTCTCACACACAATATACTGACTGCTACTAAGAGAGTTCACAGGACATTTACACACATACAAACACACAAAAACCAAACACAGACAGCAACAAAATTATACATTGTTGGTAAAGAGAGGTTAATTTGTATGGTCGTCGACAACAGTAAAGGAACAACATACAAAAAAAAAATATAATATTACAGCAACAACAACTACTACTGAAACTATACGAATACAAAAGTCGATTTATTATTGGAAGGAGTTAAAATGTTTTATTCAATCATTGTCAGTTCGTCAGTACATGTCAATATTTTATTAAATGACATTAAACTGTCTCTATCGGATTAATTAATTTATTGTTTTTGTTGCTGTTGTTGCCGCTATTATTATTATTTCTATAGATGGCAACTCATAACAGGACAATAAACAAAAACAAAACTTTAGTATTACAACAAGTTATTTTGTAAAAACGTAATATTCACACTCATCCGCGACTTATAAATTTATGTCGGGCATATACATACATTTTATTTTTTTTTTATACGAGCTATAGACCGAGAAAAAATACTGAAGTTTTTGTGACATTATTCCATAGTGAAAACAAAATAGACCAAAAAAATCAATAATTGCAAATAATTTCAAGTTACGAGTATTTATTTAATTTACCAAATTATAAGTGATATGTTGGGTAATAGTTGGTACTATTAAATTTTAGCAGAAGAAGTTAAATTTGAAATAATATGGAAGTAAGTAAATCATTTAAATATATACACGATAGTCCTTGCTAGACAAAAAGAGATAGCAATCCATCTCATGCGACAAACCGATCTTTCCTCAAAAATCCAGAAAAAACTAGAACAAAACTACAAAAGAACTAGAACAGATCTAGAACAAAATTAGAACAGAATTAGAACTGAACTAGAGCAGAACTAGAACAGAACTAGAACATAACTAGAACAGAACTAGAACAGAACTAGAACAGAACTAGAACAGAACTAGAACAGAACTAGAACAGAACTAGAACAGAACTAGAACAGAACTAAAACAGAACTAAAACAGAACTAGAACAGAACTAGAACAGAACTAGAACAGAACTAGAACAGAACTAGAACACAACTAGAACAGAACTAGAACAGAACTAGAACAGAACTAGAACAGAACTAGAACAGAACTAGAACAGAACTAGAACAGAACTAGAACAGAACTAGAACAGAACTAGAACAGAACTAGAACAGAACTAGAACATAACTAGAACAGAACTAGAACAGAACTAGAACAGAACTAGAACAGAACTAGAACAGAACTAGAACAGAACTAGAACAGAACTAGAACAGAACTAGAACAGAACTAGAACAGAACTAGAACAGAACTAGAACAGAACTAGAACAGAACTAGAACAGAACTAGAACAGAACTAGAACAGAACTAGAACAGAACTAGAACAGAACTAGAACAGAACTAGAACAGAACTAGAACAGAACTAGAACAGAACTAGAACAGAACTAGAACAGAACTAGAACAGAACTAGAACAGAACTAGAACAGAACTAGAACAGAACTAGAACAGAACTAGAACAGAACTAGAACAGAACTAGAACAGAACTAGAACAGAACTAGAACAGAACAGAACTAGAACAGAACTAGAACAGAACTAGAACAGAACTAGAACAGAACTAGAACAGAACTAGAACATAACCTTTCCTCGAATATAGATCTTATAAAAAATAGGAATTTAAAAAAGAGCAGGCCATTGGTTCATTGTGATATTCTTACTATTACATATACCACCTAAACTTAGGCGATATCGTGAATAATATGGTTCCTGTGATAACTATCGGTTCTTCTAATCGGTGTGATACGGATCTTTATTCTTTTGAAAAACAAGACACATTTGTGATAAAAGACCTATACTGTCGTTTCTACTGTAGCCCATTTGTCAATTATTTTTTGTATGTTGCGAAACAGTTGTTTGGTCCAAGGGCGATCTGTTCATTTCGCTTTTGTTGGCAATGTAATTTTTCTGCTTGTCTTCATAATCTATAATGTCAAGTATTCGTCTGAACTGGAACACATCCATCCTTTAACACTAATTCATTTCCAACGCTTAGGCTCACAGTCACTCCTTTATGGAGTATTTGTTGACTTCGACAACAGCACCGAACTTTTCTCGAATCATACGCTTTACCATGAATAAGTTTTTTAACCGATATTCTCTTCCTGCGAATTTGGGTTTAAACCACAGCCATGAAGTGAATCGCGAAGGCACAGCGGACTACCGGTTTCCATAGCACCAGATTATGTAGTTCTCTGGTTCGACCACATGTCAATTCATTCCAAGGAGAGGCCGAGGATACATTTGATTATCACCAAAAATAAGGGCGAATGTCTGTTTCGGTGTTTAAAAACACAAAGATCCTATAGGTAATCCTTCCGAGAGCATTACGACGAGAAGCCTCCTCAAAGTGGAACCACAAGATCAGGACTGTGAAACTGGTGCACTAATTCGTCAAAATTACTTCAAAATATCTTGAGAGCAATATTATTATATTATCCCTCACGAATACTGATTGGAAACTTGTTGTACTGATCTTTTATGGGCTATGTGTTCTAATCAATTACGTACGATTATACTTTCCTTAGAATCTACATAAATGGTTAGGATCTTTTTACTGAAAACAGCCATTTTAATAGAAACAAGTAAGAGTGTTATATTCGGCTGTGCCGAATCTCATATACCCACCATCAAACCGTATCAGGGTGATATTTGGAATATGGCTTAAGTCAATTATGGACCGAGCTCTTTTGAACTAACAAAATATTAATTTTTAAAAACCAAATATTTTATTTAAATTTTTAAACCGTGAGCGTATGAATAATTTTCTGAAGAGGACCTTTATATGCGTCAATTATGAACCGATACTTATAAAATAAATCATTTTTGGGCCGATCCTAAAAAAAAATTGGTTAAAAGGGTTTGGTTCGTAAGAAACTTACTTATACCGAACTTCATCGCTATACTCGAATTTTTAGGCCAGTAATGAGTGTTAAAGTCATTTTCTAAAGGGGACCTTATATGGGGGTAGGGTCATTTATGGGCCGATCCTCAAAAAATTTGGTAGAAAGATTTTGGCTCATATGAAACTTATTTATGTCGAATTTCATCGCTATACTCGTACTTCTAAAGCAGTTATGCCTGTTAAAGCTGTTTTTTGGAGGTCCACTTGTATGGGGGATATCCGAAAAAGTGGACCGATATTGCCCATTTTCAATACCAAACAAACCTTAGCAATAGGGAATATTTATGCAAAATTTCTAGCTCCTGTCTAGCTCCTCTCGTGTGGTCCCCATCGTGACAGACAGACAGACGGACGGACGTGGCTAGATCGTCTTAGAATTTAATAAGGACCCGGAATATATATACTTTTATGGGTCAATGGCCAATATTTCGATGTGATGGTGGGTATAAAAAGGACAAATTATACTGCACAGTCTATCAAATTGCAACACACCAATTTATTGCTTCTAAAAATGATGAAGAAGTTTAAAAAACTGCAAAAGAATGGAACATTCAAAATGAAGCTTATGATGATGACAAAACTATAGTTTAAAGAAAATCAAATGCTAAAATTGTTTTCTTTTTTCAGTTGTTTAAATTTATATAACAAAATCCTTTTAGTATTTGCCTTTATCACTTGTTCTTTTCTTTTTGTTATATTTTCTGGCTACAAAAGTCCTTTTTCTTTGTGTTTTCTACTCTTTCCTTGCTTCTTAACTCCTTGTATGTAATGTTGAACTATCCTGCAGTTTGTAGAGATTGTACCGAACTGGAAATTTCACCTATTAGTTTGTATAATTTCTGGTTAGAGAATTATATATGTAATACACAATATGTAATTGTCTTACGAGGAAGTCAATTAACTCTTTAAAGACTATGACCATACCTAATTTCGATTAGATAAGGACACTTCACTCCGCGATAGATTATCAGGTACAATATATTCAAAAATTTTTCTTTAGCATTACATAGAGACAATTGAGATCTTTCTCGTTTCAAGTGGTCCGAAAACATACATATAACTTGGGAACATGTGATACATTGTTACCTTAAAATCTGCAGGGTCAGTTCATGTGTGTTCACACATATGGACATGTTTGGTCTAATGTCATTGTATTGTATTTGATTGACATCTAACAGACAATCTTATGGATTTGTTGTTAGTTGGCATAAATACCATGTGTGGGGAGGTGGGTTCGTGATGGATGTATGAGTATTGTAGGAATACACTGTCTTGGCCTTCTTGCTTTAATTCTTATAGTACAAGTTAAAATGAAATGGTATTGTCTTTAAGTGAGATTTTAAGTAGACGGATTGAAAATTTCTACTCTAAAATTAATCCATACAAAGGTACAACAAAACATCTGAACCAAGGAGTCATACCATAAACTTCTAAGATCTTAATCTAAGTTTTTAAGATCAAAGTCATCTCACAATATAGTTTAATGGCATATTGATATGCCATTTAGTTCCTTTTATTTTCACCCACGTAATCAACAAATTCCTTAAGCATCTTACATAAATCGTTTGGACATTTCATTGTCGCAAAATGACTAAAATATATTTAACAAGTAAGACAAGGAAAAACTAACTTCAAAATTTATAATCTTTTTCTTTAAAAATGTCACTAAAATGTTCAAAATTTTGTCTCATCCCATTTCATGTCCAAGATGTCACAGCATGTGATTCCTACTACAACTTTCACTCAAAATCCATACATTTTCCCTTATAACCACATATGAATTTTTAAGTTTAACTTTATTTACTTTTCAAAACTTAATTCTTTAATAAATAAAAATTATTTTAATCTAGTAATTATAAACTGTCCAAATAGTGTTATGTTTTAAAATATTTTTCTCAAACAATAAATTAATGAGTAGAATAATGAAAAATTTATGCAATTTCATAATTTCTTACGTATGTGTGTATACATGTATGTCATATCAATTTCAATTGACATTTTTGATTGACAAATGGGTTTCTTTTAATTATAGGAATGTGTCACATGTAAGTTTAATTAAATGCATGTAATAAAAGATACAAATAACAAAATGAAAATTAATAAGATTAATATAAATTTTTTCCATAAATACAACGACCTCAATTTATTATCAACAACAGCACTACAACAGAACTAGAATAGAACTAAACAGAACTAGAACAGAACTAGAATAGAACTAGAATAGAACTAGAACAGAACTAGAACAGAACTAGAACAGAACTAGAACAGAACTAGAACAGAACTAGAACAGAACTAGAACAGAACTAGAACAGAACTAGAACAGAACTAGAACAGAACTAGAACAGAACTAGAATAGAGCTAGACCAGAACTCGCCCAGAACTAGAACAGAACTAGAACAGAACTAGACAGCTAGACAGCACTAGACAGAACTCGAACAGAACTAGACAGAACAGACAGAACTATAACAGAACTAGAACAGAACTAGAACGGAACTAGAACAGAACTAGAACGGAACTAGAACAGAACTAGAACAAAACTGGAACAGAACTAGAACAGAACTGGAACAGAACTAGAACAGAACTAGAACAGAACTTGAACAGAACTTGTACAGAACTAGAACAGAACTAGAACAGAACTAGAACAGAACTAGAACAGAACTGGCACAGAACTAGAACAGAACTAGAACAGAACTAGAACAGAACTAGAACAGAACTAGAACAGAACTAGAACAGAACTAGAACAGAACTAGAACAGAACTAGAACAGAACTAGAACTAGAACAGAACTAGAACTAGAACTAGCACAGAACTAGAACAGAACTAGAACAGAACTAGAACAGAACTGGAACAGAACTAGAACAGAACTAGAACAGAACTAGAACAGAACAGAACTAGAACAGAACTAGAACAGAACTAGAACAGAACTAGAACAGAACTAGAACAGAACTAGAACAGAACTAGAACAGAACTAGAACAGAACTAGAACAGAACTAGAACAGAACTAGAACAGAACTAGAACAGAACTAGAACAGAACTAGAACAGAACTAGAACAGAACTAGAACAGAACTAGAACAGAACTAGAACAGAACTAGAACAGAACTAGAACAGAACTAGAACAGAACTAGAACAGAAACTAGAACAGAACTAGAAACAGAACTAGAACAGAACTAGAACAGAACTAGAACAGAACTAGAACAGAACTAGAACAGAACTAGAACAGAACTAGAACAGAACTAGAACAGAACTAGAACAGAACTAGAACAGAACTAGAACAGAACTAGAACAGAACTAGAACAGAACTAGAACAGAACTAGAACAGAACTAGAACAGAACTAGAACAGAACTAGAACAGAACTAGAACAGAACTAGAACAGAACTAGAACAGAACTAGAACAGAACTAGAACAGAACTAGAACAGAACTAGAACAGAACTAGAACAGAACTAGAACAGAACTAGAACAGAACTAGAACAGAACTAGAACAGACAACTAGAACAGAACTAGAACAGAACTAGAACAGAACTAGAACAGAACTAGAACAGAACTAGAACAGAACTAGAACAGAACTAGAACAGAACTAGAACAGAACTAGAACAGAACAGAACAGAACTAGAACAGAACTAGAACAGAACTAGAACAGAACTAGAACAGAACTAGAACAGAACTAGAACAGAACTAGAACAGAACTAGAACAGAATAGAACAGAACTAGAACAGAACTAGAACAGAACTAGAACAGAACTAGAACAGAACTAGAACAGAACTAGAACAGAACTAGAACAGAACTAGAACAGAACTAGAACAGAACTAGAACAGAACAGAACTAGAACAGAACTAGAACAGAACAGAATCAGAACAGAACTAGAACAGAATTAGAAAGAACTAGAACAGAACTAGAACAGAACTAGAACAGAACTAGAACCAAACTAGAACAGAATTAGATGTGTATGATTGTACAAAAATAAACTATATAAAAACATGCAGGACATAATCCATAACAAGACTAACAAATAAGAGTGTTATATTTGGCTATGCCGAATCTCGTAATCACCATCAAACTGTGTACCCTAAAAGGAATGTTCCTCTGTAACCAACAGGGAGATATTTGTATTAGGACTTAAGTCAATTATGGGAGCGCTCTATCGTATAACACTTATTCTTTTCGAATTTAATTCGAAAAGTCATCAATAAAAAGTATTTATCTGAAGGGGACTTTATTATGGCGAGTACAACGATGAAGTACTCGTAATTTTGTCACACTGGCTTTATATATGAGGAGAAGGTTCAATTGTGGACCGATCCTCACAAAATTTTGTAGAGAGATATTCATTAATACTAAACTTGTTTGTTTCAAAATTCATCGCTATACTCGTATTTTTAAGCCAGAGAGTTAAAGTGGTTTTTTTAAGGGAACCTTATATGGGGGATAGGGTGAATTATGGACCTTATGTTTGTCGAATTTCATTGCTTTACTCGTATTTTTAAGACAGAAATTAGCGTTAAAGTCATTTTCTGTTCTGGCTCGTCAGGAGCTTACTTATGTCAAATTTCATTACTATACTCGTCTTTTTGAGCCATTAAAGTCATATTTTGAAGGGGACCTTATATGGCGATCCACATAAAATTTGATATTTTGGCTCGCATGGAACTTATGTATGTCGAATTTCTTTGCTTTACTCGTACTTTTAAGACAGAAATTAGCGTTAAAGTAATTTTCTGAAGGGGACCTTTTATGGGGGTAGAATCAATAATTGACCGATCCCCATACAATTTGGTAGATAGATTTTGGCTCATATAGAACTTATTTATGTCGAATTTCTGGAGGTCACATGTATGGGCGCTATGCGAAATCGTAGACCGATATTACCCATTTACCATACCAAACAAACCTTACCTATAGGGAATATTTGTAGAAAAGTTTAGCTCTCTACCTCTTTCCGTTCGAACCTTATCGTGAATTCAACTGACAGACGGACGGACATGTCTAAATCGTCTTAGAATTTCACAAGGACCCGTAATATATATACTTTATGGGGTATGCGAGCGATATTTCTATGTGTTTCAAATGGAATGACAAAATAAATACACCCCTCATCTTTTCTGATGGTGGGTATAAAAATCACATTGAAAATAAAACTATCCATTGAAAATGATGTGTTTACTTATAGTGACAAAAATAACGATGATGTTGATGTGAATCATGTTGATGAAGTTTTGAAACTAAATTGGCAATCTTATAGTATGGGTTGTAGTCTAAGACTTCCTTATTGATTGACCAAAAAACAAAATTATATATTTTATACGAAAAAAATGCAATAAGAAGAGTGAATATACTCAAAATATACATTTAGGACACATTTGTTTTCCCATACATCAGTTACATATTAAGATTTAGAACTTTTTTCTTTCGTTATTCTCATTTTATTCAGACAATCAAACATATGAATAAAGCCATAAATAAAATAAGAAATTATTAGGAAGAGATAGAGCGAAAAGAAACTGAATAAACGCGTATATCAAACTAATCCTTGACATCATCTTTTTCTATAGTTTTTTTTTTTTCGTTTTTTATATAAATACACAATCTTTATCCTTGTTGTTGTACTTAAAAGATGTGACTGCTGTAGTGATTAGTGATGCCATTGCTTCTTTAGCTGTCAATGGTATTGAATAAGAAATACTTGTAAATATTATGTCCTGGAAGCCATCCATCGTTTTACTGAAATGTGCATTAGAAAGCAAAGAAAATAGAGGAGTAAAGAAACAAAACTAAAGAAAAGAAAGTCATGAAAATGAAGTGGAGAAATTATGTATGATTGCTTGTTTTTGTTGTTGCTTGCTGTGGCCCACAAGGATGTTCACGAACAGTGGGCCAGTTTATGGAGAAAAAGTAATAATAATAAATACATAAGATCACAAATAGAGGCAGAGTATCTTCTGGTTTATTTCTGTTCTAGTTCAGTTCTACTCAGTTCTAGTTTCTATTCGTCTGTTCTAGTTCTGTTCTGTTCTAGTTGTTCTTGTTCTGTTTCTAGTTCTGTTCTAGTTCTGTTCTTGTTCTAGTTCTGTTCTTGTTCTAGTTCTGTTCTTGTTCTAGTTCTGTTCTAGTTCTGTTCTAGTTCTGTTCTGTTCTGTTCTAGTTCTGTTCTAGTTCTGTTCTAGTTCTGTTCTAGTTCTGTTCTAGTTC